>NW_010399605.1:6879-15827 GCF_000710305.1 Buceros rhinoceros silvestris
CCCCCCCCCCCGCCAACAGAAAGCATTAAAAAGAAAAAAAAAAAAACAACTCAAGTCCACAAAAGAGGTTTGGGCACCTGAAATCAGGAAGGATGTGGAGTCCTGAATCCCAGGTGCATGTAGATGTCAGACTGAAAGCTGCAGGGATGGGAGCAGTTTCAGGTGCCTCACTGTCCTGAGTGCGGGCAGCATACCCAGTTCACCTGGCACTTGCTCCTAACTCATCCTGTGCGCTGCTTAGGGAGCATAGGGAGCATAAGTGTGCGATGAAAGGCCACAGATTTGCTCCTCTTGGAGCCAGGCTTTTAAAAATTCTAGACTTCTGTAGGTGTGGATCCAATCCAGTCCACTTCTCTATAATTAAATGGGAGTAGTCCCATTTCTTTCATTAGGTTTTTAAAAAGACTCGAGAGAATCATGTCTAATGAACTCCTTGCTAAAGCAGTAGCCTTAAGACAGCACCACTGCAAGTGTATCTTTCTGAAAGCCTCACTCTGGAGGGTGAAGCAATGTTCTCTAGAAGTAATTACAATCCATCTTTATCTTGGTAAACCAGGCTGTGAAGATGCTTGGCAGTTGTTTTTAACATTTTTGCAGAAACAACCCGTCAGTTATCAAAATGAACCACTCAACAGAATAATGCATGTGCTGTGTGTACACAATAATGCCTATATTAAAATTGTCACAATTTTTCATTTTCATCTTACACAAAACCCCCAGAAAACTCTTGACACGCTGATTCCTTTGGAAGGCTTTCTCCCATTTTAATGTCTGCTATACTTGCATCTGCTGACAAGTGTCCCCAGGAAAAGAAGAGTGTTAGGAAATGTCTAATTGTGATGTTTCCACAATGTGACAAGAAATCAGAACCTATATGGATGATGTGCTTCGGTGCCGAATGGGAGTCAAGCAGACAGTCACTAGTATCATCTTTAGTACTGATGGAAAAGCAAGGAGTACACACCCTTGAAAAAATAATATGGGCCAGCTCTTTCTCCATAACCTGTGGGGAATAGAAACAGTAACTGTCCAAGTATAATTTAGTTGGACTTTCAGTCTGTTGGCTGCTTGGCTCTGTGTGATTCTCAGCCAGTCTGAGAAAATTAACTTGAAGTGGATGTCTGTAATCAGGGTGACTTCGGTGGTTTCATAGTCTCTTTCCTTTCTCCATTATATGTGATACATATATTTTTTTATTTTCCCCTGTTCTTCTAGGTTAAGAAAGAAAATAATAGAGTAAGCTCTTGGGTCCTTTGAGGGTCATGGCTTTAGACGTGTTGTCTTATAAGCAGTGATTTCTATGGCCAGATACGTGATTTCGGAGGCTCCTGGTGAATTCAAAGTACAATGTCAAAGTCAGAGTAATCAGTTCTGAATAATACATAGTAATTGCAAACTAAACTCTGCATGTGGGCAATAGTGATGAAGTTTAACTATCTTCAGTGAACTTGCACTAGTTTTAGTATTTAAAGTGGATTTTAGTCTTAGGCTAAGACAGTTGTGTAGAGAACGTGTCTCGCATCCATCCATCCAGTTTTGGCTCAAAAAGAGAGTGCTGCTCTACTAATCAGAGTAAAAACATTTCAGTTACTAAATGTAGGAGATAACAGCTGACTGTGCAGAGTGCAAAACTGATGAAACAAGGATTTTAATTTTTTTTTTTAATGAACAACCAGCTCTTGATTCCCCATGACAGGATGGGTGGAGGTCAAAGCTGACTTCACCCTGGACTCACAGGGTGCCCTGTACCGCACTGCTGCTTTGCTCTTCTCTGTTTGCTAAAGCTGTTCCGTCTTTTCACAAATTCCTGTTACAGTGCTTTGTTAAGGATGAAAACATGCTCTTAAAGCACAACTTGCATCGTTCTGTATCGACCTTACACAGGATATTGCATGCATTCCAGTTTCTGTTGCACTTGATAGGCTGCTATCACGTTTCAAAGTGATGTTTTCGAGTAACTGTGCTGGGAAAAACAGGAAGCGTCTTTGGGAAACTAGGATTTAGCTTGTCTTGTCTTACTCAGAAGACACTACTGGTTTATCAGTAATTTAAATGCCTTTTTTTTTCACACTGGTGTCTGACAGGATTGAAAATAGAAACTGTCAGCCTCCTGATTGTCTGATAATGTAAAGCCATCAACAAAACCAAAACAAAACAGGTATGATAGGATTATGTATGTGCATATATTTTGCTTGTGGTTATTTTTATAAGATTTATGAAGTAGAGAAGTTCCCTTTCAGCTTTAGATCTCAGTGTTTTGAAGACTGAGCAAGAAAAA
The DNA here is from genome assembly GCF_000710305.1 of Buceros rhinoceros silvestris. Lineage (NCBI taxonomy): Eukaryota > Metazoa > Chordata > Aves > Bucerotiformes > Bucerotidae > Buceros > Buceros rhinoceros. Next base: position 9,158 of record NW_010399605.1, read on the forward strand.
TACTAAGTCTTCCAAATGTCAACTCGTATTTTTGATGCTGTTACAGGTTACAGTGGTCATTTTTGGGGCTGATCAAAATACCTAATGAAATACTTCTTAATTAAAAAAAAAATAGACACCTTTGCCAAATTTTTGATTTGGCAAATTTACACGGCAGGAAGATTTTCACCTGGTTGCCCAAATGACAACTAAAAGAAATATCTTGGAGTATCCTCTTCTGAAAGAATTTTTGGGTTTGGATCAGCTCTGGTCTGTCTAGACAAAATATGTATGAAAAGCAGTTCATCTGGTTAGGGATAGGAAAGGTACAAATCCATGGCACTGTTGTTATGCTGGTGGGCTAGGGTCTCCTGATTACCATCTAACAGAATGAAGAAATAATTATGAAGCCTACAGATCATTGCTATGGGTAGTATTAATATGCATCTAGGCAACAACTTACTTACTCTCTCTATAACTATAGGCTATCACTCCGGAATACCTTTTTTACGTATTGAATGAAATTGTGGCTTTGCTTTTGCTCTCAGGTTTTAGAGTGACTGGATAGTTTCTGTAATCTGTGAATCTGGTATTTCATTGGGCTAAAATTCTTCTGTTTCTATGTAAAAGGAAGTTTTAAGAAAAAAGATACAATGTTACAACTCAGTGATTTATGTGTTGTCTTAAACCACATTTATATTAAAACAATAACTTTTTGAAAGTGAACTAGAGTGAATAAAGTGCATTTAAATACTACTTGTGAAAGTTCTCTGACAGTCAAAATGAAAAACAGTCTGCAGTGTCCATTTCAAATGTTCAAGTTGCACTTAAATACAAATTACTGTTTTCTCTTTCTCCCATTAATACAATTTAAATCATTTACAATTCATAAAACAATTTATACAATTTAACCTCGGTAATAAAAATACGTGTTAATAAACCCAGATTATTACTTGGCATGCAATGTGTTATTGCCGCTGAATAAACCTGATTTAGTCAAGTCTGTTTTGCCATAGACTCTGTTTTAGTAAATTTTATGGAAAAGAAAAAGCTTTGCAGTTTTGAGACAAAACAGTTTTCACCAATACCGAGCAGGTTTTCCTGGGAATAGGTGTTGAGAGTGAATTTTTGCTCTCTGATGAAACCCTAAGTAAATAAGTTTTAGGTGGGAACCCTATGGGGCTGAGGTGGCCCATAAGTCAGTTCCAGACACCCAGCAGACCCTGGCGCTGCCTTGCAACTATCCTTTGCAGGTTTATATTCTTGCCTCAGAGACTGGATGGGCAATCTTGATCCCCAGGACTGTCTGCAGCACAAAGACACTCAGCACCAACTTCTCAAGAGCATTTGTTTCTGAAGGGTAAGCATGGAAGACAGACCATGACTGCCAAATTCATGCCAGCTATGTTTCCCTGTGCTATTCTGAAAAGTGACTCTTGTTATAAATACGTGTTGTGAAGGTGGCTGAATAATTCCCCCCAAAGTTCATACTGATTTTGGCCTTAGAACATGGAGTTGTCTGATCAGAAGTTGTCATTCAAGTACATTGATAAAAGAGGTAATCAACTTGATGGACTGAAATTGTACCAGGGAGTTGATGTTTTACACTTTAAAAAACCAAACCAAACAAAACCCAACCTGCTAAAAACCACACCAAACCCTCCCAAACCGAATGAAAAATGGTGAACTCAAAACCAACCCTCTGGTATGTTAACAGAGAATTTATTTCTTTAGGTTTGATCATGGAGATTTGTCTTTTTTTTTCCCCCCCGTAGCAGTCCTCTTTCAAGCTAACAGATTTCAGCAAATAATATTGTGTACAGTGAAGAATCATAAATCTTCCTCTTTGACCATTTTGCAACATCCCCACGTGAGGGTTTGTAAAGAGTAGAGAATCAAAGCAGCAGCTCAGCTAATGCTGAGACAATTTCTTTGAAAGTGCTATCTTGGCCCCTAAAGTTTTTTTTTCTGCACAGTACAGAGGCATCAGTTTCTGTTCTTTAGATTAACTTTTAGTGTGTGTTTCCTGCTGCAGTTGCTAATGATCTGAACAGAATTAGTTGGCTGCATCGTGCTGACTCCCTTATTTCAGTAGGGAGAAAAAGATCATACAGGGAAAAAGGGGAAATGCAAAGTACAAAATAAAAATCAGATCCTGTAATTATCCGTTTTTGCCCCCAAAAGGACCAATGCAGTTTCACATGAGAACCGTAGAAAATCTTAATTCAGCTGCTGTTACATTGTGCAAGATGAAGAATTTTAGCGGATGATTTGCAGTCATGCCTGAAGCAGTTACCACATAAGGTGCCATCTGAAACTGCTTGAGAGTTTTGTATTTATGATTAGTCTGTTCACTGGATGAATGATGGGGAGGTGTGGGATTAACCTTCTGCGCAAAGGATAACTTTCTAAATATAGTGCCAGCAGCATTCATCAGCAGATTTCTCTATTGCTTGAATTAATGAAGTACTGTTATTTATTGATGCCAATGGTTAATTATTACGTAGGAGCCACGAAGGAAGACAATTCAGATTGCTGAATGAATGTGTTACTTTTAGGTGAACCTGTATCATAGATTTTCCAGCTATCACACTATGTAAGTGTGACTTTCACAATTCTAGAGTAGAGAGATTTTGGCCTGCCAAGTTATTGATTGAAATAAGCTGCTTTTTTTCAAGAGCACAGGAGTCAGGATGAGTGGCTTGTGCTCAAGCCCTACTAATGTTCAAACAGTCTTACATGACCAACTATGCTCAGTTCTGTTTGCCTGGAAAAATGAGTGGGAACACAGAAGTAGTAAACCCATGGCCAATAGAGAACATAGGTGAATTGTGCTGTTAGGGAATCAGTATTTATTATCCTCACCTTTACAACTCTTATGAGCTGACTTTGGCTGAAAGTAGGGGCAGCTCAGAGTAACAGTCAGGTGAGCAAAATGTAGAGTACGGAGGATTTGTGTCTGGTGCTTATGGGCTCTGTTGCAGCCATTGGCTTTAGGAAAAGGAAGAGGGAAATCAGAGCCTGGAGAGCCACCTGTGGGTAATGTATCTGTAGCTGTATTATACAAATAAGAATGATAGAAATAGGACATAATGCTTAATTAACAGAAACTTTGTCTTCTGGATGAAAACAGTAATACTTTCTCAACAGATTTACTTGAAGTTGTCTTCTCAAGTGAACTGCAGTGTATTGATTTATAAGTTTATTTTACAAAAATCAGCTTAATTTTCAAGTTATGCTTCTGAGGCCCAAAGGGGATATCAAGGCACAACTTTAAGCTTTATAGTTTTTATTGATGAGTTTTTTAGAGCAAAAGCAGTACTCTGTGTTTTCTGAATGTTAGTTGTTCCTGTCTATCTTCAAAACTGGGGTTGAGTTTCCTGTTGTGTTGTGGTTGGCATTTGTCTGTGTAACTTCTGTGGATGCTGGCTGGAAAGAGGCATGTGGAACCCTTTGCTTCTTGCTGCAACAATGTACATCAAGACTTTCAAGACTTCACTGTGGTATTTTTTCACCAGAATAATTTAGGTTTACGCATTTTCCTTTTTAACTCAAAATTATGTATTGAAAATGTTTTGCTGCTCTGAAATTCTCTTTGTAGAGACCATTAATTTGCAAGCAGCATTAGGAATTTAGAGACGTACATTTCATAGCTGGCAGGGCTGGTGTGACTCTGGAGAAATATTTGTACCTTTCCATAGTTATTTCTCTGCAAATTCATTTTGTAATTGATGAAATATCACAGCAGACAAATCAGATACACTTAACGTGACAGCAGCATCTTTCATTAACTCAGAATTTTTTCTCTATGCCTGCTGCTATTGCTGTGTAGACTGGAGAACTCCAGCTTCCTCCTCTTCCAAAACCGGGGCTAGATGCACTTGCTGTTATTGAGATAGTCAAGGGAGTTCATGAAAATGAAAACTTAGGGGTCACTTCATCTGATAAGAAATTTGTTTGTGGTGAAATTATAAGTAGTATTTGAAATGCTACGACACAGCCTCCTGGGATAACTTTTGTGATATGTCCATATGTGCAATGTGTTTCAGTTCACATAATAAAGACATGGAAAATGCATAAAGCAGTAGATTGAATTCTCTATCAGTTTAATGAAAGATGTTATGTTTTTAGGAATTAGTTTCCAGGAGACTAAACGCTCCTGAGAATGGATTCCTATGTCTAGTTTAATATTCAAACCAGCATGAACACTGTTGTGGCTCAGTTGCATAAATAAGAACATGTTGGAGGAGGAGAAGCGTGGAACAATATTTCCAAAAAAATCTCAGGGGTGTAGCAGCACAGGCACAGAACTTCATGCCTGGAGGCTGCCAGACGCCTCCAGGTGCCTGTTTTTGCTGTGGGTGCTGCGGGTGCATTTCTCCTCGTGACTGTGGGAACCTCCCTGAGGCTTTAATGGGGCAGTGCTGTGTTTCCTGGGCTCTTGCATAGTAGTAGGTCGCGGGGAGAGAAGTTTAGAAGTACTGTGAGACCTCAGATATTTTTAATGTGTGCTTATAGGAGTAAGTACTACACAGAGGGTGTTTTTTTCCTGTATTAGCAGCTCTTGCTAGCTAATCTTGCCATCTCTCTAGTGGCAAAGGCAGAAGTAATACATCTGTTCTCTAGGCTGAAGCAAACTTCTTAGCCACTTGAAAGGCAGGTCCGTTTAGGGTCTCCAAGGAAAGATAAAATTCACATTGGAAAAGGAAGAGAGACCTTGAGAGTAATTCATTTTGATAAGGGAAGGAGGGAGTAGGAATATCTACTGATAGTGCAAGTGCATCTCACTAGATTATTAATTTCAGAGCAGACTCTGATGAATTAATTATGCTGAGATATCCAGAAATTTACTGTGAAAATTTCATTGGCTGTCTCCAAGGGCACCATGTTTTTAGTTCCTGTTTTACCCTAAAATATATTTAAAAAAAAAAAATCAGGTGTTTATGACAGACATTGTGAGCTGAAGCAAAGTGAACTCTGAAAATTGGCAGCTTTCTTCCTGTCTGTGGCATCATTTCTTGTTAATGAGGAAATGCAGTTTAAAATGCATATTAATATTTAATTGAAGAAGATTCATGTAAACCCCAGCTGTGACCATAAAAATCAGCTTTTTTTTTTCTGAGGGAAATAAAAGCAGTGGTTCCCTGTGGTCTCATTTGATTTCTTTATTCAGCAGCCACCCATATGTTAGCATACATCTGTGTAGCCTTTTGTATACTTGCAGAATAGAATATGCACTGCTCGATCTTTTTTTTGTATAAAATGCTAGTGACAAAATTGTGTATTGTAGGACTGCTTATGCTCGAAGGTTTTAAATAACCATCGTGGGGTTTTCTTTGTCATTTTGGTAGTTGTAAGTACTGTACGTAAACAAATGTACAGCAGATGGCACTATGATGTAACCATAGAATGAGAGGTTTGGGTAGGAAAATGTGTTCATTTAGAGTTTGTACCTGTGTATGGAATTTGTATTTTCATATAAACAGTGATAGAAGGTTAGAAAGCCAAGTATTTTAAAGCACAATTGTGTAAATTTGTATATCATACATGTCAAGTAAAGCTTTGGTGGTTCTTTAGTAATGATGTTTAGTGCTGTTCCCAGTGATCTTTTCAGCTTTCAGTGAGGCTGTACTGCTAACTGTCTAAGAGCTTAGGTGTTACTGAAAAACAGTGAAATCAAAGTCAAGCAACATACAGAACTTCCTTCCACTGCACAATGGCAGATGAAACTGCATAGACAGTTTAAACAAGAGAATTTCTCCAGGAGCTTTTTCAGCTGGGTAGGAGTTGCCAGGACTGAGTGTCGAGAACTTACTGTAAATGGTTAAAAATTGTGCTTAAACTACCTTTAACACGCAGTTCTGAATTTTATTTTTTCTTTCCCTTCAGTGGGTAAAAACAACCACAAAGATTGCTTTCTAGGTAACTTGATAGTATATTGATCTATGTATCAGTATTAGTTGTCAAAATACCCCCCGACATTGGTCAGATTGTAAGGTAACAGGATGTAAACTATTTCCTCACCTTGGCGTGAGAGACCTGATTGTGCTAGAACATAATTTTTGTAGTATTCATGAATGACTTACTAAAACCATTTGTAATGTATTTTAAGAAAAAAATGTATTTGGTGAAGGAAAATGGTACAGAGAAAGGAATGAGATGAGTTGTGGCAAATTTTCAGATAATGGAATGGGCTGTACCAGACTAGTAAGGGGAAAATAATAGTACCGTTATCTGCTAAGAATTCCACTGCCAATCTGATTCCTTTGGGTCTAAGAACTGTCATAACAAGATGTGAAAGACAAATGTCTTCTCGTTACGTTTGTCTCAAATCATGTGAAAACTTCAATATCTTGAGTCCTATCCAGAAAGGAGTACGTAGCCTGTAAAGACGTTGAAGTTGTTTCCACTGATCACACTGTCAAGCAAACAAGGCACTGTTGGGTGTGTTAGTAGTGGTTTTCAGAGGCAGTGTGTGCTGTGCATGGAAGTACTACCATCTGGTAGTCAAAGTCAGAGTCCCCTCCAGAAAAAAACAAAAACCAAAACAGTTTTGGGCTACCAGATGAAGGCCATAAAAAGTTTTGCCAAAGGGCCACTTGAAGATGTAGGGTCAACTGAGGCTTTAGGAAATGTGCCAAACCTGTGAATTTTATTAACAGATGAGAAACAAATTCAGCTATGAGGAAAG
>NW_010399605.1:15944-20825 GCF_000710305.1 Buceros rhinoceros silvestris
GAGTGTGATCTGTGAAGGTGATGTCATCTCCCCATCAGTCCTCTTCTTCACACACCCCCGATCTGTGAAAAAACACACATTGACCTCATTGCTCCATTCAGAAGGTAGTGATATATGTAATGATGACAGGTAAGGACAGGTAAGAAATGGCAACCATCAAACAGTACTTTTGTCTTTTTCCCACTTCCATGTGGGGAGGGTTTTCCCTACTTACATTGAAGAGGCTTGATAAATCTGGATACCTTTTCACTGGGGGTAGTGAGAAATTACTCAGCATCACTGTGATTCTGATCTCTTTGGAATTTGCCCCTTCAACTTGACTGCCTCTCGTAGTGAGTTCGGGATCTCTTCGGAATTTGCCCCTTCAACTTGACTGCCTCTCGTAGTGAGTTCGGTGTATTTTGTGTTCCATAGCACACAGACTTGTGGAGAATCTGAAAGGCTTAGTGGATGCCAGTTTTCTTTGTCATTAATGCCTCAAAATTGGGGAAGTTGGGTCAATTCTGTGTGTGTCTGATCAAAAAAGCAGCTATTAAAGGGTTTGGAGACCTTAGGATGATGTCAATGTGATGCTTTCTCAGTGTCTCTTCTGAAAGTAGGATCCTTGCCAACTTTGAGCTACAGCCAGCACCTCCTTCTGCAGCTTACTGGAGGTGTGGTTCAGCTGTGGCCTGGTTGTTCTGCTTCCTGAGAGGTCTTGGAGTCAAGTCATGAAAAGATCTGGGTCTTCGAGAGTAAAATTGAAATAAGGTAGAAGGAGTCATTGTCCTTATTTAGAACTGATGGATCTCAAGCAGAAAAAGTCAGCCAGTTTTGAACGCTGGTAAATTTACCAGTTCACATCTTGTTGGTTAGTCAAAAACATGCCTCATGTGTCTCTGATTTAGGAGTGGTCGCCTGTGGAGGACTGTAATACTGAGCGTAGTTCTTAATGTCCTAGGTGGCCGTAGTTCTTAAATGCTGTTTAAGGAGCAACTCTTAAGTTTTTCATAGCACCCTTATTTAGCATTATAAGCAAAACTTAAAGCCAGTGGAAGGTGTTTGATTATTGTACATTTAAGTATGTAGGAATTGAAAAATCAAAGATTTATTTGCTTTGGTGCCTTGCTGTTATCAGAAGCAGAAATTTGAAGTGGGAACAACATGACTGAGAATGTGGTGAATGCAAGGAACTAGCTGATTGTTGTCAGTAGTCATGGAGTGGAGCAGGTAAGGTCCTCTAAGCGTGACAAGTATTGCTTAATGTTTTCTTCTTCACAGCATGCTAACGTGCATAGGAGGTTGAATCAGCCTGTATTTACACTGAGTTTAATGGCCTTTCTTTAACTAAAAGCGGTGTGTGATGTTAATCACGAAGCACTTCTGAGAACCCTCTGTTAGACAACGATATACATGGATAACTTCTTAAATCTATTAGTGAATTAATCAACTGCGTGATTCTGAGCAAGGACTCTGAAATGCTTTATTGGTTTGCTGTTCATTGAATTGATTATTGGAGGCTCTTCTGAATATATTCCTCTGATTTCTGCTGCTTGCCAATTCGTCATGGCAATAGTTAAATGACATTTTGCTAGCTCAGCTTTCTTGCCCGTACTGGATTTGTTGCAATAGCTCAAGGTGATTCCCTTTAACAAAGTGGACGTAAGTCTCTAGAGAAGAGAATGTGCTGCTGGCTCTGATGGTCTGCAGTATTTTAATAGTGAGCTTGTCTTCACTTGCAGTTACTTCTGGTTTAAAATAATTACATTTTGAAATAAAGTTAATTTATCTTCATCTAAACTTTAATTTTTCATTGATGATTAAGCAAGCCATTGGAAACTGAGATCAGATGAGCTTCATATTCATTTGTACCTTGTATGTATTTTGTGGCACTAAAGATTTTGTTGTAAGTAAATAATATGTAAGAAACACTTTTTTCAATTCTTTTTCATGTCTTAAAAAGATGGACAGGGAGGAAACTTGAGGGAAAATCATTAAATGATCCAGATACTTCATTAACTTTTTCCCCCGTTTGAATCCAGGGAAGTTCTGATCGAGGTAAAAAAACAAGTCTTTGTCCTGTGATGAGTTTCTAGTTGTATTGTCTTTATTATTAGTGTCCAGACTGCATAGAAAAAATTACAGGATGATGTTTCTATCCTTTAATAGTGTTGAAATGGATTCATGTGATGTAAAGTAGTATTGATTTTTGTCTTTGAATGTCTTAGATTATTTAAATAGAGGATCTTCAGTGCATGTTTATGTAAATGAGTAATATTAAAAGATTTTTCAGCATTTTTTTTTTTTGAAGATGTGCATTTCCTCTGATTGATGGGTATCCAGAAACCCTACCCTCAGCAAGTTCTGCACTTGCTGGGCTGGGGGGAGCTGGTAACTTCCTGACGTGGAGATACTGCATGGTATCTTTGGTCTATGGAAATTACTTGGGGAAAAGACAAAGAGAATGAAAATGGAGGGGGTGGGGGGTGGGGGAAGAATCTGTCGACTGCACTTGTTTGGCTGTTTTTTTTTCTAAAACTCCCAGTATGTTTTTTCTGAGGAACTAAATGGTGTGATTTTTGTAATTCCTCGAAAGTCTGATGTAAATGTGCTGTAGAAGGGGCCAGCCCCAGCTGTGGAGTGTTAAAGGGTTTTGAGCAGCTGGCTGTGACTTCTTGTGGGTCCCAAAGGCTCCCTGGGTTTGTGGGAATCTCTCAACAGTGAAGTCAAATCTCAGGGAGAAGGCTTTCTTACAAGCCCTCTGCTCTTGCATACAATGTGTGAACACACAACCTCAGCTGTTAATTACCTGGATTTCATTAAGAGTAGAGTTCTTTTTTTCACACAAGGCAGTAAATATTGAATAGCAAGTTAAAAAGTAGTAAAAGTAATTATTTTTGTTAACCGTTTAATAGAGACAGGTCATTTATACTGATATAACTTTTATTTCTTTGTTAAGGGCTGTTCCTCTTTTGAAGTAGCAGTGATACCTAATAAATCAGGTCAATCACATAACTAATCAGCTGTGAACCTGAGACATAATTTTCTCAACTAGGAAAACTATGCTGAAGGACTGACATTTCCAGCTTGGTCTGAGTTTAAACTAAACAAACCAATCAAACAGAGTTTCCATGAAGCTTTATTTTAAGACTACATATCCTTCTTGCTTCCCCAATGTTGTTTTTTTTTCCCCAAAAGATTTTTTAATAAAATTTTAAGACATTTCAAAATAAAATGACTGTTCAGATGGAAGCCTTAGAGAAGCATTATATATTATAGTACGTAACATGTAATGTATTATTTGAAATTATGGAGTGATTCAAACAAGTCTAGCTCACAATATCAGAACAGTTATGTCTCCCACCTTCATTTCCTTTGTGACTTGAAATCAGGTTTGTGAGATTTGCGTGACATTGATCCTTTCCTTGGGCAATGCACAATTTCATAATTCAAGTACAACAGCTGCTGTAACCATTATGCCAGCTGTCCCTGCAGATGCTCAAAAATCTACAGCTTCTCAAAGATGTGTATATGTCCCTGGGGTAAACCATCTTTCCAGGAGGTAATGTATGAAGTATCTTAAAAGGGTCACTGCGCTGGCAGTTCTGAGTGCGTAGTGCGTGTAGGGCTGCTTTTCTTGACTAAAAGCACTTCTGTGTTTCACCCTATATGCCCCATAGCAAAAGAAAAAAAATTAGCTCCGAAACCCAACAAAACAGAAACCCCTCCTGTCCATCTGTTACTGTTATTAACTAAAGGAATGAAGCTTTTAATAAATAAATAATTTAGGTGGTAAAATTTGCCAAGCAAGACACAAACTTCTGTCCAAGGCAGATGCTTCTAGATTTGGTTTCACTATTCACCAGACTGCAGGGGATTTACTTCACGTGGAAGAAATCCTGGATGAACTCTTGTGTTCTGCCTGACAAAGGCCCATCCTTGCCTGGATATTTAATGGGGCAACTGCTAAGCTCCACTGCAGGTCAGCTGGTTAAGTTTCCAGTTAAGCCTTGTGATTTCAGATCATCTCTTTGGGCTGATTTGATGCTCATCTGTGATCATGATCAAGACATGGGCACACGGAGTACAAGGCTGTGTGCAGACACGGGTGTTTGTCTGCATCTCCATCACTGAGTGAGTAAGGTGGGATCTTGCTGAACTGAGGGTCTTAGTTTCCATCCTTGCATTGAGGACTTTGCCCAGTTGTTGGGCTACAGTGCTTGGATCCTCTGAGGCAGAGCTATTGCATCATTGCTTGTTGGAGCTCCTTGAATGGTTTATTAAAGAGATCAAAACACTTTTCAGTACCTTGAAGAGTACCTTGCATTTAGACTAGGTCTAAGGACCTAATGGGCCTATATTAATTGAACTGATTATTTTGTATGTACTCAGCAAAACATCTCCTTACCTTAAGTCAACATTATTCTAAAGCAGAAGGAAGTCTTTAAAGCATTTGTTTTGTCGTGAAATAATAACTTGCTATGTAATACACACTCTGGACTAGGGAAGCAGGAACGTTCTATGTCTGAATCCATAACCTGCACTTTTTATTGCTTCTCTTTTCACAACAAAGAAAGTATCAGTCATAGGAATCCATTAATAGGGAACGTTTCTGGAGGTTGACGCTTCTCACAACAAAGACTTGGAACAATTCAGAGCTAGAATGATCATTTTTACTCTCCTACCCCTGCTTCCTGTGAGGTTGAAAGTAAGTAAATACAGATTGTATCTAAATTTGTCCTATCTGAAATGAAGACAATCACCATGGTTGTGAGGCTAAGCCTAATTTGGAATGGCATCCCTTGCTGTGACTAAAGTTTCCTGGATCCTACTATTTCTAGTAATTTGTATTGCTGTTGCCTCTTTTTGGTATATCATAGAATCATCCGGCCGGAAGAGACC
>NW_010399606.1:0-2018 GCF_000710305.1 Buceros rhinoceros silvestris
CCCGGCTGGTGCCCGCGGTTTCGCTGCGGGTGTTCCTGCAGCTGGTCTGGGTCAGCGGCCGACAAGAGAGAGAAAACCCCAAACATAACCCCAAACAACAAAACACCTACCGCAGGGGGTGGGAAATCAGGTTCTTTAAAAGAATTTACGGGTGAAGATGAGGAAAAAATCTCAGAGTAGGGTTTTTTAATGTCGTGTTTCCTCCTGTGGGAAGTAAAATCAGTAAATGTCTTATTGAGGGCGATCCCAAAGATGTGGAGTGTTCGATCTCCCTCATGTCTGAGCAGCTTTATTTTAGAGGACTGGCTCTGAGGCGTGTGAGGAGTTGTGTTAGCTGGATTTGGAGTTGAAAGAGAGCTGCACTGCTTTCCTTGCCTCGTCAAATTGCATCTTGTCTGCACAGCGTAAGTTTCTCCTGTAGTTCTTGCAGGAAACGCCACTGAGGAGGAAGCCCTTAGCGAAATAGTCACTTTAGAATGTCTGGTTGAGATCTACTAATTATAGTCCTTGCCCATCCCCTTTCAGGAGCTTCATCAAAGTTTCCCTTCTCCCGGTTTTGTTCTAAATTTTTACTAACACCCTGTTAACTGTCGTGTTCTGTTCAGGCAGCTGAGCTTTGTGAACCTTCCACTGACTGATCCTGCTTTTACCAGAGATTGCGAGAGTTGTGTCTTGCTAGAGAAGACATCAACAGAACAGGTTTGTTCTATGCCAGGGCCACAGTTAGTTTTCTTGGCTAAAAAAAATTAAATGCTTTTAGAATTTAAACACACGGCAACAAAATGCACATACCCTGGAAAAGAGCCTTGTGCTCTACATCAAGCGAAAAGATGTTTCCCAGCTACTAAATTTGTGTGTAATCCCTGTAAGCGCTGAATTCCCTGTTGTCTTTTTCAGACGTCACACCCCTCAGAATGCAGCCGCTTTGTCGGAGAGCTGGTGCTTGTTCCTGGTGCCTGAAGAGACAGCTGCGTGGCTTCCTGGCGTTAGTGAAATGGCAGAGGAGGCTGGTTCCTGCGAGTGCCAGAGCTATTTACAGCGAGACGGGGCGATGGGAGAAGAGCTACGGGCTGGAGACGAGGAGGAGAGTGGAGAACTGGTGGCTCCCGAGAATAAAGGATCAGTTCTGCAGCATTTCAGAAACCGATGTAAGCATCATGAGAGATGTGGAAATGATGGGTTTGGTGGTTTTGTTTTCTCAGAATGGGATCAGTTGAACCTTCCTGGGTAGAGCTGGTTTATAATGATGAGATGTATGTTATGTGGATGGGGAAAAGACTTCCCTGTGAGGGCAGGTGGTTAGAACGAGCTGATGACAGAGGTGCTGTCCTGCTCTTGGCAGGGAGAGAGCTCATTTTCTTCCCAGTAGCTGGTGCAGCGTGCTGGGGTTAAACCACCACAGCGGAGAAATAACAGTAAAAAACATCTTTAGGAAAAAAACATGGTGATGGGCAAAGTAGGAACTTGTACATTTAGGAAGGGTTTTAGTAATCCTTCATTCTTTGTATATTATACCACGCTTAGGAATTAATTGCTTGAAGTATGAAAAGAAACATGATCTAAGCTTGTAACTTCTGTAAACGCTCTTCTCGGGACCTTGTTCCTGACACTTATGGCAAATCTATTGCACGACACGCTGCGACTCGTTAAAACCTGTGGTGAGGGAAGGTGATTTTCAGAGAATGTTTTCTGGTTTACAGTGTCTTGGGAATAATGGGTGACTTGCAGGAAGAAAAAAGTTTTCCCATGCAATAAAAGATCTTGAACACAACAGTAATCTCTGTCTCTGACTCTTTTTGCCTTCACAATTCTGTGCAGTCACGTAGCGATAGAAACATTTTTGTGCTCCTTCATGTTGTTTGTTCTTCTTTCCTAAAATGTTCCTAATCTTTCCTAAAAGTCTCCTAAATCTTTCTCCAACACAAAATCGATTCTCTCTGTCAAAGAGAGAAAAGGGGCCTGTGCTTTGTGAGGAGGAAGGCAGAGGTGACAATGGTAGGTGTGCAGCAGGGAAGAGC
>NW_010399606.1:2116-12883 GCF_000710305.1 Buceros rhinoceros silvestris
TTAGGCTTGTGTCTGTAATTCTGGCAGCACCTCTCCACATACACACACCGGACTGGGCCAGCGCCCGATTCAGCAGAATCACACATATCAACAGAAATTAGTGAGGCTGCAGCCTGGTAAAACATCTCCACTTGCAGCCCCAAAGAATCAGATCTGATAAACTTTGGTGTTTCTCTTCATGGTACTGTGTAGTTTAGAGTGTGTGCATGTGTGATCGCAGTGAAATGGGACCTCACCTAGTTACGACTCTCTAAACATTTCTTTCTAGAAATCAAGACCAAAATTTTATGTGCTTTCTATGTTCCCATACCCTTCTGGAAAGCTTCACATGGGCCACGTTCGCGTCTACACCATCAGCGATGCGGTAGCTCGGTTCCAGAAGATGAGAGGGATGCAGGTAAGAGCCGCAGTAGGACTGGGTGGGGTTTTGATGTCACAGTGCGTCAGGAAATCAGTATTTTCTGGAAGGTTTAGTGGGAGCATATGCTACAGGCGCATAGGTAGTGACCTGTGGAACTTGGAATAGGGAGATGTGAGACTTCTTTCAAATGGCTGGTGGTCAGAGCCTGCAGTTGATAACACAGTTCAGAGCCATCTCAGAGTACAGCGGACGCTGTGACAGCCACCTGAGGCCGTTGGAGTACGGCTCAGTGTGGCTGAGGTGTGAGGGGTTGCTGAAGACCCTACTGCTGGGTGGGACCATGGGGGAGGAGAAGGTGCAGCCAGCGAGGTAAAAGTGAGCTGCCACGTTTGGTAGGGGAAAACATTCTGAATCTGGGAATCAGTAGGGAGGAGGACCATGGGCAGAGAATCCTCGGTTTGGAGGTAGGGAACAACAGGAAAGAAACAGCCGTAGGCAAGAATCTGGGATGAGAGTCAGAGAGGAACTCCAGCTAGGGAGAAGGAGCAGCTCAAGAATGTCAGAACCTCAAAAGACGGTGAAATGGAGAAATCGATGTTAGCTGCTGCTTGTGGTACAAAGTGCAGTTCCCTCGCTACGAGCACTGAGGAGGTGTCACGTTTCCTGGAGCTGTCCCCATCCATGAGACTCCAGGTGTTGATGCTGCATTATTCAGTGTGCCGCCTCCCCCAGCGCTGCGCGTTCTGTGCCAGCGATGAACGCGCCGTGCACCCAGTGCGTGCTGCTGTGCAGAGATGCTCTGAAATTACAGCGAAAAGAAGGAACTGCCGTGGAGTGTCAGTGAGGAAAAACCCCCGGCAGCTGCTGTAGCGCTGATCTCTCCTGACTCCTCCCAGCCACCAGAACTTAGACCTCACTTTAAACAACAGACCTAGCTAGGCTCTTGAAGTGTCCTTTGATTCTCACTCGATGTTAAGACCATGGGAGGAGGTGTTTTAGGGCACAGCTCATATCTCATCGGTAAATGTGGAGATAAATGCTGGGTGTCTGTTCAGAAGGAGGAAAACTCGCTTTCTCTCCTAGCTAAAACAAAGTGAAAATAATTGTCCGCCAATTGTCCCGTAGGTGCTTGGAATGTGAGGGAAGTGAGCGCCTTTGGGGGAGACTTCCAGGGAAAATGGAACGGTGGTATAACGGCAGTGAAACAGCAGAGCCACTGTGAAAGCAGGGTTTTATTCCCACGGGGACCTGCTTTTTTCCAGAAGAGTTTTGAAAGCCTTTTAAAGTTCTCAAATCTTGCATTTCAGCTTATTTTTATATTTCACGTGCAAACGACTCTGAAGGGTATTAGAGTGCCCGTAGAACATGCTGAATTTCTGTAAATACGGGGATCTTCTGTGGTGTTAACCTCTTCAACCATCTGTTTGTGAGCAAAGGTGGGCAGCCAGAGGACTTAACCTGCACCTCCTGTCGAGAGGATTTCACCTGCACCTCCCTCAGCTGATTTCTGAGCTGCCACGTTAGGGATGTACCTTCACTTGCTGGAACTTCCATTTACCTTGAACCCCCCTTGCTTCATCATGCTGATTCCCCCATCACTTAGAATCAATGGCTTGATTATTGATTTTCCCCTGGCAGTTCATTTATCAGCCTCTGGCTGTTTGCTCTGGCCGTGTCACGGCTGTACAATCTGTTAAAGATGTCTTTGTTGCAGTTGTAGGCTATTCTTACCGCACATAAAATGTGGTGTTCCCAAGACACTGTTTTTTCCTATGTTCAAGAAATTACTGCAGTTCTTCAGTACATAAAGAGAAAGAATGCCGTAGAAACAAAAACATTAGTATGCACAATTTGGAAGTTACTAAATTGATCTTTCAAAAACTATTTTTTTCTTTCTGGGAATTCAGCCCTAATATTGCATATTTGAAAGCTCAGGCACTGCTTATTATCCCAAGTACAAATTCTCTGTAGAAGCAAATGCATTTCTGTATTTGAGGCAGGGTAAGTTCAGGATAAGACTGAGTGCTAATGTTGATTAAACTTTGCTTCCATCATTTCCAAACTGGAAAAATGGAAGAGGCATTGGCTATAATCTTAGGAACTATTATCTCTGTGTGTAGATGTAGAGCTGACCCTGGTTAGCAGGTCATAAGATGGTTCTAGAAGTGGTGTGGGTGGGTTGAAAGTTTGTGAGGAAGAACAATGGGCAGTTACGTGAAAAATACAAGTAAAACTATTCGGACTTCGAGTTCCCTGGGAAAACTTCAGCCTCGCTGTGTGCATTTGGTGTCTAATAAACAGCGAGAGAAAACACCAGGGAAAATACAGCTAGTGTGTGTGTGGTTGGTTAGTCTGTGTGGTCAGGAGCAGCGTGGGCTGAATGAGGTGGGGATAATTTTCTTAGCAAATGCCTTAATGAGAAAACAGCAAATTAGTTTTGTATTGATTTAATCGGAACAGGCGAGAGTTGGCGTGTTTGTTGTAAAGCCCAAGTCAGGGTGAGCTCGGCTGCCCTCACCCAGGGACTAGAGCTCCGGGAGGGAGTCAGGGCTGACCTGTGGAATGCGGTCGTGTGAGTCCTTCATAGTGGAGGTGGTTTGAAATCTGCACCAGGAAAAGGTTAAACTGCTTGGGTGCTGGTCTCTTTGTTTTCCTAAAACAGAACATTGGTATTTCATTTTTCTAGCTGGAAAAGGTTTGTTTCAACTAACGTGTTCTAGAGAGGTGACCCACGCTGCACACCGCTGCTGCTCACCAGAAACCTGTGCTGCACCAGTGCTTTCAGTGGGGAAATAAATATTGGTTGCTCTTGTTTTTCCCCCTCCTTGTTTTCGGAAAAAATAACTGCTTCAACATCAAGCTGTAGGTGATACTGGTGACTGATGACATGGGAAATGAGCGAAGCAGAGATCACTGAGCGTGAATGCCCTGAGCCCGACCCTTGCCAGAATGTGTTATGGGTTTTTCTTGAAGCGTAAAAGTAAAACCATTTTTGTGTGTGGAGAGTTCTAGTCACAGATCAACAAACACATGTCTTTAAAAACGCTATGAAAAAATAATGTATATACTTTAAATTGCAAATTTGTGTCCGTTAATAAACGGATCCAGAAGCAGAATGTGCGGTTTCTGGGGGTGTTTTCTCCGTGCATGGACAAACATGGAAGTTTTGTGAGAAGTTTAGCGGTTTCCTATTCATTATTTGAGAGTGCTGTGTACAAGTTATAGAGGTATTTGTGGTGGTTTGTCCTGTGGCACGTTTCCAGGCTGCTGCTCCTCGGGGAAAAAGTACCTGTCGTTGCTTTAAGATGCTCTCATTATCCTGCCTGATAACTCCCGAGGGGTGATTTGTGCCTCTCAGAGGACTGAGGACAGTTCCCTCGGCAGGCAGTGAACAGCCAGTGGTTCGGTTTGATAGCACCTAATGAGGTTTTGAACTGGCATCGATACCTCAGGGGACCTGGGCAGGAGGGAGGGGGAGCGTTGGGACAGTCCGGGGGGACAATCCTGGGCACTAGGGTCAGAGTTATTAATTTGTACTTCAGCTGCCCCTGATAGGTGGGATTAGAATGTTGTCAGCAATGGTTCCAGAGTATCCCCAAATGCCTTAAAGAGCGTTTTCGTTTTATCTTTTTTCATTTCAATTGGATGTATTTTCATTAATTGTTTTCCCTTTCAGCAGCGAGTCTTAATACTCTTGAAACTGGAAAAGTGAGTGGTCTGGAAGAAGGCAAGTTTAATTAGAGCTTTATAATTAATTCATCAATAGGATGAATTATTTCAATACAGCTCCATTTTCTGATCGTCATTAGCTGCTATTCACCGTTTTTTAGTGTGAGGCTGTTGTGTCCTTTTGCCAGGTTATTTTCTGCGCTATAAACCAAGTGGAAAGCGAATTCCTCTGTGAATTGAATCATATTTAAATTCAGTTTCCCTGTAGCAAGTACTGAAGGTGTTAATGAGCTCACTCGGTTTCCTTTTGGAAGAAAAGGAGAAAACGAGGCATTATTTGAAATGCAATTTTGTCAGACAAGGATGTGTGAGATGGAGGTGGCGAGAGACCCTTTTGTTTCCCAAACGTTTGTGGTCGTGTGCGGACAGAATAATTTCTCATATTTTGTCTTGTGAGAGCAGGAAATAAATGAGAGCATTTCATAAGCAGAGTTAGGTTTTGATAGGAATCCGTGTGGGCTGATTATTTTTTAATTCGAGCGCTGATAGGCAGCGCTCTGTTGCAGAGCAGCACTGCAACAGTCCTTGCCAGAACCTACACACAAATTCATGGTTTCAGCCTGGTTCCAGGGTGCCTTGTCTGCTTCGGGGGGTTTTTTGTGTGGTGGTGGCAGTTTTCAGCGGTTGGGTGACGGTGTTTGTTACCCAGCACGCTTAGAAGACAGCCTGGGCTGTGTTCAGGTGGAGGTCTTGTATCTTAGACGTGTTGTACCCGTCCCCTGCCCAGGACCACGTCCCTGTACCTGGCTGGTGAGCACCAGCACCTCTCCTGTCAGCCTTTCTGGGTTGGCTCACGCTGCCTGGGGCAGGGGCTCTGGCTAGATGCAGGCATGTAGACTCTGCTGCTGGGTTCAAAGCACTGGTCTGTCAGCGAGCCTCTTCAGTTTTGGTTTCCTCTCATCACGCATTCTCTGAAATAAATGTGTTTATTCACAGGCATCTTTGACCCTGATTCTGCTGGCTTAAAATTTAGAATGCATCAGTCTGGATTAAGGAGGACACGTCAGCTCCCAGTGTTGAGACACTGAGCGCATCAGGAGAGCAAACAAGCTCTTTGTTTCCTTACAAACACGGAGGAATATTCGCCAACTCATCTGTCCTCGTTGTGTTGACAGAGGCAGAGAACCGAGTGATACGAGTCGATTGTCAGCTAATGTCGATCTCACCTGCTAATGTCAGCGTGATGGGCTGATTGTTACAGCAGGGAACGGATGAAAATCCTGGGAGGGGGAGCTGGGATCTCGGGAATGAGTTAATGGAGTTCCCGGGTCTTCCTCCGCTCTATCCCACAGCCGTGTTAAGAGCTGTAGCCATCGCTAACCACAGATGTTAGACCTTGCCCTGAAACGATTCTTAAAGCGATGCTTCGAGCTAATGTGAAGTCGGAATCTTTGGGATCTGAAACGTTTTGAGATGCAACTGTTTTCCACTTCAATCATCTGCTCCTGAGAAGGCAGCTCGCCGTGGTAGTGGCCAAGCTCAGCGTGGCAGCTGCTGAGCTTGCCGTGGCAGTTACCAAGCGCTTTAGTCCCCACACGCCAATTGGTCACTCCCTGGTGACTTTATGTTCCCGTGCAAGGCACGGTGTGTCGAGTGGTGGAAAATGCTGGTCTTCCACAGCTGGTGCTGCCTGAGCGTGTGAGCATCTGAGGTTCTTAAGCCGTGCAATCTGTGTTCAAGAGTAACCTGGTAATCTTAACCCTTCCACTTTGTTGTGGAGGAGAGAACACGTGGTTGCCTTCGGTGATCATACCGGCTTCTGCCACCGTGAACCGACCGGCGCTCCAGCCTGCCTTCCCTCACCAGGCGCAGGCACCCTCGGACGCCGGCAGGTCTCCTGTCTTACAAGAGATGTTCATTACTTGATTTAGTTCCTCCCTGTGGCTTAGAGAAAATACTGTCTGTACAGAGAAGCGATGATGGGCAGAACCAGTGAGCAGAATCGATCCCTCCGTTGCGTAAGGTCTAGAGACGGCTGTCGGGAGTAATCAAGTCAGCGATCAGGAAAGCGGGTGACTTGTTTTTCTTCTGCCTGTCTAATGCTGGAGGGAGCAGCCACTTTTTTCTGCTAGGTAAAGCCTATCACCAAACCATCGCAAAATACCCCTTGGTCTTCAAAATTGCTTTCTTCCTATTTTTTCTTTGTTTTGAACAGTCAAACAATTTCTTTATACTTTGTGCCAACTTCTGAGGTGTTAGTTGTGTGTTTTCTTCCCCTATTCCATGTCTCTTGAGATTTTTGCTGCTTCTCAGAACTCCGTAGCTCATCTCAGCCTCATGGTTTATGTTGGCTCAGAGGTAGGACGTGACGCCAAGTGCTGGGTGGCAACCGTGGCATTTTAACTGCAGGGACGTCACGTACCTCCCCGCCAGAAGCAGCCGACCCGCTGTTGACACAAATGCGTTTCGCAAACCTTTCAAATCCGTTCACGGCAGAGAAGTAAAAGAGACAATAAACTTGAAATAACTTCCTAAACCACTGTGCGTGATACATTCATCTCTATAGCAACTACATAAATAGATCTATCCGGGAGATTAATTTGAGGATATTTTTAATGTCTCTTGAAATTCAGGTTTCTGATTGAAACTCGAATCAGCGCACTTCTTCAGCCCTGGAGCTTGAAGAATGCTGCCGGGGGTTAAGTTGAACTGTCTTTGGGATGTGATAAGTGAATATGCTGTACGGTGTTTTTAATAGACGTGCTAGAGCTGGGGAGATGTGCGTGAGCAGATAACTCCTGCCCGTGCTGGTGGTGCGGGGATGAAACGTCTGCGCAGAGCTGGCTGGAGCAGCACCAGCCCTTCTGGGGAGCCTGGAGCCGGCAGTGAAGCTGTTCTTCCCACACCCTTTGCTCATGGGCGTGAGAAATGAGACTGTGCCTTGCTTTGGGCTGCCTGTCTGTATCCAGGAGATCGTCAAACCTTACAAAAAATAATTGAGAATATGTTTTCTAATCTCGCTTGATGTGTAGTAAAAGAAGGGATGCAAAGGTAGGGCATAAATAAGAGAAAATAAATATTATATGTGAGAAAACAACCTGGTTTATTTCATCCTTTCTGCTCAGACAGGTCATCAGCAACAGTAGCGCTCAAAAAGAGCTGAGCTGCAGAAACTGGTGTGTTCTTCAGGGTGTCGTTAACTAATCCTGTTGATTTGAGTTGACATAAAATTTTCCTGCTTTCTTTTTTTTTTTTTTTAGACCAATAGTTTTGATTACGGGGGTGGGGAGGAGAGGGCTGAGGGGTCCACAGGTGGGTTAGGCTCCAAGTGAGATTTTCCGTGTAGCACTTAGGACATGGAGAAGTGTTTAGTATTGTATCGTCTGCCCCCGTGATACAGAGAACAACCACCTGGCTGGTGATGGTAGCACAGAGGAGCGTTCTGATTTCTGCTGGGTTTATACATCAAAACTGTGCTGTGCACAGACCCCGGCTTGCATCGCTGTTGGTCCCAGGTTCCTGCGTCTGGGGGTGCTGCACCAGCACAGTGACAATACGCAGCAGGTTTAGCTTTAGCTCAGCACTGGGAACGAGATGCCGAGGAGTCACCTCTGTTCAATCCTGCGGCTTTTATACCGAGCCGGTGCTCAGAAACATGTCTGTAAAATATTTTTTTAGGAAAGAATTTATTGAAATCAGATTGTGGTAAAGAAGAATAAAAATAATTCAAACCAGGGACAAAAGCAGCTCTTCCGCTTCCCAAACCAACAGGTTTTTCGTGTGGAGGTAACAGTGGGATGCGTCGTGCTGGCCGTGCCTTCTGAGTGCTGGCTGCTTACGCGCCTCTGCACAACAAAGTCTTTATACAAAAGCCTATTTTAGGGGGTAAAAATTTTGATTTCTTACCCCCTGTAAGATGGTGATCCTAACTCAGTCACATTTTGCTGTTGTCGAACTTGTGTAACTTTAGTCGTAATGATTGACTTTACCCACAGTTGCCGGAGTAAGAACCGGGATTGGTTCTGCCGGGTTTCTAGTATACCAGTGCGTTCAGTGCCTGCATCTAAAGCCCTGGCCTGCCTTTCCCTCGTTATTAAACAGGGTTTTTTGAATACTTTCTGCATTGCTGGATGATTTTTCTACATAATTTGCATGTTAACAGGAAAGGTAGGTATCTATTCAACAGAAATCATCTATCAGGTTCTGTGGTAAACGTTTTCTTCCACCTTTGTTTGTTTGTGGTCATGAACGATGGTTTGTCAGTCTATATTTACAACAGATATTTTAGTAAAATGTGGCTAAAATGGTTTTCCCCATCCTCTTCTTTTTGTCTGTTGGATTGAAGGTTATCATCGAGTATTTTTCCTTTTTTTCTTGAACAAAAAGAAAAAGCAGGCAGCCCACCGGGTACAGTATCAAACTGGGCTCAGTGAGTTTTGCCGGCATTTTCCCCCTTCTTAGGGGGAATATTTGATTCTGTTCAGCCGGAGCATCAGCTGCTAGGTTTGACCACCACGGAGATTTACACAGGATGGGGTTTTGTCGTGGTTAACCTGGCATCGACATAGTCCTGAGGATTCATTCCGTAACACTTTAAGCTCCCTCTGACATCGAGCTGTAGATCGCAGGTGGGTTCAGCTCTCCAGGCTGACCTGGCCATGGCTGGCATGTCTCCGAGGGCTCCGGCTCGGACAAAGCAGACGCTGAAACGCAACACGCGGTTTGTCCATTATCGGGAGGCACAGCGCGGCTGGTTCGGTACTTGGAGGCCTGCGTGCGGTGCTGCTGCCGTTCCCGGAGGTGACGCGAGACGGTGTTCTTCCTCTCTGCTGGCAGGTGATAAATCCAATGGGATGGGACGCGTTCGGTTTGCCAGCGGAAAATGCAGCAGTTGAACATGGGCTTCACCCTGCAAGCTGGACACAAAGGTAGTTCCTAACGCGTTTCCTACCGGTACTGGGGCCACCATCAAGCAGATAACTAAGATAACGAGCAGCGATGCCTCAGGAGCATCCCCTGCCAGCTGCAGAGCCACATTTGCTTTGCGGTTATGCTGGAATCAAGAGGAGAAAAACTGTTGCCTTGTATCACAGGCCCTGACACTGAACCAGAGCACACGAGGGACTTCGAAAATTGAGTGTTCTGACAGTCCCTTGGTTTTGACTGATAGAGAGGAGTGCTTAGAGGTTAACCAGCGCTTGTGACTTCTCAGAACTTTAGAAGCACCTGGTTTTAAATATGGTCACATGATAGAAATATTTAAAGTGAATTTTTGTTTTTATTTTGCAGTAATATTCAACATATGAGGAAGCAGTTTGATGCACTAGGTCTGTCTTTCACGTGGGAAAGGGTAAGTTTGCCTTTTTTAAGGGATGCTGCTTTAATTTACTGTGTGGGAGTGCATGGAAGAACATGGGATTCCACCTTCTAAAGTCTATAAAAGTGACCAGTTGAAGCTGTTAGACTGTAAAATCGAGCTTCTCTCAAGCTTTTTGTCAGATTTCTCTCACTTCCACCATACTGGTATCACCTTATAATCTCAAGGTTTAGGAGAATCTTCTCTTTAGAGCAATTTTGGTTTTGCATTTGGCTTTTTCTCTCTGCTTTCTCGGCACTGTCCAAGTAGTAATTTCCAGTGTGAGAAGCCAGGCAACAGTGGAAACACCAGCGAATTGAAGTCAGTCACCACCTTTATATTCTCACCAACAACCATTGCTTATCGCCGTAGTGTGACTCTGAGTAGAGCCGTGGAGATGCTAATCTTGGGTTTTTCTAGCAGTGCAGTCGATCTGAGCAGCAGCAGGATTAGTTTTCTGGCAGTCTGAGACCTGCCATCTGTGTTCTCTAATCTTGAGGTTGCTTATTTGTATGTCTTGCATCTAAAAAACCACGTTCCGTCACGTCGTAGATATGGCAGGATTTTCAGTATAAGCCTTTTTAGTAGGATTTTAGTTTTCCTGGCAGCCAAAGTCGCTCTGGAAATTAAAGGTGCTGTGAAAGGTTCGCCACGCTCATCCTTGGCAATTGTTTGCTTCTATTTGAAGCTGTTGGTGTCTCAGATTTTCTGTGTGGGATACAGCGATACTTCAGAACAGTGAAATCGGGGTGGGGGGCTGGATTATGGCACACACACGAGCTGAACGCTGCGGTTGCCTTGCAAGAAAAGGGAGACAATTCCTCTCTGTACCTGGACTTTTGTTTAACCCTTCCCTCGTGAGAAGAGGTGGAGAACTGGCAGCACTGAAAACCACGGCTGGAAGTATAAGTACACCGGGAAAAGGCGTTTGTCGTCTCCGTGCCTGTTCTTTGAGGCTCACCTTCACTTTTTCAGTGAGCCATGACCTGATTAGTGAACCCGCAGAATCCTCTGAGGGCTTGTGGAAAGGGCCGTGGTACTCCTGGTGACTCAAGTCTGCGTGGACACTTGTGGAATTGAAATACTTCAGGATGCTCTAGCACATAGTGTGTGGTTTTGAAAGGTAAGATTTTAAAACAGCTAAAAAATGTTCCTCAGAACATGATGAATTTTAGAGTTTTCCCTCGTTAGAGTATGAGTTCGGTTTTGCTTTGCCTTATTAACTGGAGTAAGAGCAACCCGAGTGGCAACCATTAGAAATAGAGATGTTTGTTCACTGCAGAAGGTGTGTGATGCCCGGAATAGATCCGTTAGGTGATCCTCAAGGCACAGATCTTTGAGCTAGCCATGACGGACCCGCGTGTGGCAGCAGGGTGACGTA
>NW_010399606.1:12994-34990 GCF_000710305.1 Buceros rhinoceros silvestris
GACGTAGCCACAGCCGAGTATTTTCCAGGCTGGTGGAGCCCGTGTCTCTGCAGGCTCCTTGGGCTGGGCACAGCATCTTCCTGCCTCAGTGTACGGCTCCAGGGCTCGCTCCAGCTTCTTTGCACTGTACTTACCTTCAAAGCGAGCTCTTGGAGGGAGAGAATACTCTTTTTTTATTATTCTGTACTTGTATGGCAATAAATCAGTGGCTTACAAAACACCATGACAATGCAAACAAAGCCACTCCTATGAAAAATGCAAGAAACCTGCTTTTTATCTGGGTTAGTCTCATTAACAAAGACTCTGGTACAGAACAGGAGTGTGTGTTTAATCTAATGTCATTGGTGTGGCTTAGCCGTGCTCCTTCATTGTGCTAGAGCACAGTACTTGTCAAATATGGGATGGAGGGAACCTGTTCCCCTGCCTGGGGTCCTGGTTTAGTGCGCAGGGAACTGCCTTTTTAAAGTGAAAACCTTCTGTGGTAACTGCCTCTGTCCTCCGCTTAGGGCATACGCCTGGGTGGTGTGAAGGGAACCTCATGAAATTTACCATTTTATAAATGTTAAGGGGGGAAAAAATGAAAATCATAAAAAGAATGAAAATAAAAAATAATAATAAAGAAGAAAATAATAAGTATCTTTTTGGATACCTAGTGCCTGTAGCTGTGCTGAAGAATCTGGCTGCTTATAAAGTCCTGTTCAGGGAAGTGGTTTCCAGGAACAAGAGGACAAGTTGTGGTTTTATGGCTTGGTAAAATCACTGTGAACAAATCCCAGTGCCCCCGGGATGCTAGAAATTTCCTTTTATTTATCTGGGGTCTTTTCATTGTTTTCCCTTAGGAATGAAAGCAGGGAAGTATTTTTACATGGTGGCAGTCAGGAAAATTAACCAGTAAGGCACCACAATTAAGGCATTATTAAAAGCTGATTAGAACCTTTCCGAAAGCCGGGTTATGATGACAGATTATTCTCCTAAGCAGAAAATGTAAGCAAACTAAAATGTAATTAAATGCATAAAACAGCTGTAAGTGCTTTGTTCTAGGGTAGTTTTGAATACTAATAGTGATCTGGTAATTTCTTCCTGAAACAGGTATTTTAAGTGCCTCAAGTAATAAATGTTACATCTTAAAACCACTTTGCAAATGGTGTCATTTTGAGGAGAGATTTAAAAAAAAAATGAGGGAGAGAACATTTTTATTCTGACCATTTGTTTGTCAGATCCAGAGTTAAGAAGCTGCGCTCTGAGGATGGAAGAAATGTCTGAGAGACACTAGAAGCACCTGGGAAAAAACCCCAAACGCTGTGGTTGTGATTTGGTTTGAAGAAAACAATAATTGGGGCGTTCCTGGTGATGAGCCCTCCAGAATCCCGTCCCAGGCAGCAGAGCAGGCTCCCGGCCGCTTCTGAGAGCCAGCACCTTCAATACCCAGACAGGCAAATAGCAGAGACTGCCTCAATCTTCCCAAAGAGATCGGGGGAAAATCCACTCGGACGTTTCCCTCCTCCTCGCCTGCTTGATAAGTGTCAAGTGCAACATGTCCGTCCTCAGGACGGCTTCAGGCTGTGCTAAAAATACAGAGGTTGGTAACGAGCTGGGACATCCCTTCTCCTGGTTCCGTGTTATTCACAAAGCCTGCTGGATCTTACAACAAATAAATGCTTCTAGGCAATACGCATTTTATTTAAAAAGAAAGTATCCATGAAAGTAGCTTGAAGATGTAACTTTCTTCTTGAAAACATCAAAAAACCAGTTTTGAGGTCAGAGCTGCGTAAAAGAAAATTATAAGAGTGGAGCAGACTTAGACCACGTAATGAATTGTAAACCAAGGCATTTGAAAGTTAGTTTTTCTTTTATTAGTGATCAAAATATTCCATCCAGTTTGTGAGGGGTTTTTGGTTGTTTATCCAGAGTCTTTACTGTTGCTTTCCCCATATTTTTGGTAGCTGGAGGGGGTCTTTTATCAGATTTCTAAATAATGAAGGGCTCTTTCACCTGAACACGAGCCAGTTGCTTCCCAAGTCACAGCACCATCAAATGTGAACTGTAATTCTGCTGCTGAGTGTGTAACTGAGAGTTTCCGGGGCAAACAGTAAGGTCCCCACCCCTCCATCGTGCTGCTCGCTGGGAGCAGGTTGCTGGGCTGTGGTGAAGGGCTGAGGTGAGGAGGGTTGGGTGAGGGTGGGGGTCTGTGTTCCTTGGCCGTACCTGTGCTGTCTCAAAGCAGACGCTGCCAGAGGGGCTCGGTTCAGCTGTTTCAGTGAGTGGGTGTCCTTCCTGTAGGTGTGAGGAGCAGGGATGGTAACGACTGCTCAAGGTGTGTTTTGGTGACGGTACCAGCTGCTCTTTGTGACCAACAAGCTGACGAAAGGCAGGGCAAAAGGGCTGCTTCATATTATTTCTCAAACCCTCTTCTGTATTTCTGAGTTAAGTTAGTTCTGTTAATGCTCTGCAAATCTTTGTTATGCTCATGAATTATAAATAGAAATGTTAACGTTCACCTTAATTTAAGCACTGAAGTGGCCTGATGGAAACTCCTTACCATTATCTCATCAAGGTCAGGAACTGGAATACATGGAAAATTATTTTTCACTGAAATCTTAATGTGCTGAATGGTAGAAAAAACCCAGAGCACTTTTCGAGATTCACTTGGTGGTGATGTCATTTCTCTTTCTTAACTTCAAATGTCACTTCAAACCTTCACGGTTATGAAGTGAATGATGAGCCTGAGTGATCATTTTGCAGCTCAGTGGCACCCAGCAGATTCTTTTCGGCGATACAGTCTGCTGCGATTCACTCCAAGAAGTGCCAAGAGCCCGTGGGTGGGATCCTTTTCCCGGAGTCTTGTGGCTCAAACTTGTATAGCTTGTGCCTCCATCTGAAGTGCCTGTGGAGATGGAGAAATGTCACCTCCTTTTGCTTCAGTCAACACACTCCGGCCCTTCAGGACTGAAAAGACAAATCTCAGCCCATTTTACTACTTTTGTTTGACAACTCACCTCTGTCTTCCTGGTTTCGCTGTTGCTCACATCATCTTATGTTGTCCCCAAAGAGGCTGTCTCTTGTCCTGTGTGTCTGATACTCCAGCGATGAAACTGTTGGCTCTAGTGGCATCACGCCGACAGAAGAACTGGTGTCACTGTGTGAAGCAGGGGGAAAAAAAACCAGAAAAGAATGATTAAATAGTGTTTAGCTGAAGAGATGGAAATCAGGCTTTTATCAAGAGGGCTTTTTTCAGTGCAGAGCACTGGGATTTAATCAGGCAACTGTTTTTCGTGACTAAGCCTTCACATGCTGTGCTGAAAACTTGCCATTAAATGTCTCTGATCTTGAAAGCCTCTTATACACACTTCTGAGGCATGTCTATTCAAAGGTCATGTTAATTGTTCAAAGCAACATTTCAGCGCCGGAATATAAAGTTGTAGAAAGAGAATAAAATTTTTATGCTAGAATATGTTAGGTGTCATTTGGGTAGCAGATGATCTTGCTAAAGTCGCGTGTAGTGGGAAGCTCAGGCGAAAGACAGGTCACGTTTGGAGCTGCTTCAGGTAGCTGATGGCTATTTGCAAATGGAATGAATTTTATCTGTGGCTTTAGCGGCAGCCCTGCAGCTCCCAGGTGCAGAGGGGTCCTTGTTGATCTGAAGGTCAGTGCTGAAGTCATCTTCCACTTCAATAAGTACAAATGTGGTCAAGCAGAAAGTCTGCAGGAATGTTTCTTCCTTAAACAGGCGTGAGGGAAGTGTGATCTGTTTATGGTTGCGTATTTACAACCAGTGAGTGCTGGGTTACACAGATGTTTTCACTTTGGCCAAACTCTAAAATGCGAGTGCAAGCAGGTGTGTTTCATTGTGCCTGTGAAACTGCCGTGTGAGCGTGTAAAGAAAACCGGGAGTCTGTCATCACCTGTAGTGATTAGTGATTATAGTGATTAATCACCTCTCCTGGCGTGGCAGGGTGTTTGTTTCAAATGCACTTTGCTCTTTCAAGGACAGACATTTAAAATAGGGAACTTTGTAAACATAGGTAGGTTTTTTTTAATTTAGTGTTTGCTAAAAGCTTAGCAAATGGTTGTAAGTTCTAAAGGTATCCGTTATATTGTTACTTGCTGTTTTTAACTCCCATTTCTCCTTCTTCTGTGGTCTTTTATTTTTAGCTGCCTTTATTTCCCTCTCAACCATTGCCCTTGTTTGGGACTTGTTCCATCACTCTCATTTTTGCTGTGCTTCTACCCGGAGCACCCTCCTGCCTGAAGCTGCTTTGCCTTTTGAAGTGGTCCCTTATTTCCCCTTCCGTTGCCAGGATCCTTTGCAAGTTTTCAGCTCGAAGCTGAGCACCTTACCCCCACCTGCCCCACGCGCTCGACTGTTCACAGCCTCAGGTCCTCATGATTTCATTTAATTTCTACAGGAAATAACCACTTGCTTACCAGAGTACTACAGATGGACACAATATCTCTTCCTCAAGCTTTTTGAAGCTGGGATCGTGTATCAAAAAGAGGTGGGTGCCAGCTCTGACCTTTAATACTTCGCGGTGTGCTGGTGCAAGTCGCTCGTGTCAGTGGCACGTTTCTGGATCGTCCATTCACTTCCATTAAGTGCATTGTGCGCTATTGGTTTTAAATCACTGCGAAATAGAATGAATTTTATCTGTAACTGAATTTTATCGATAACTGAATTTTATCCGTAACTGAATTTATGTGTAACTGAATTTTATAGGTAACTACATTTTGTAGGTAACTGAATTTTAGATGTAACTAATGTGAATGGGCATTGTAGCAAGTCAAATCAGAAATGTTTATTCTCAGTGACTTACACTGAAGTGCAGGATCAGAATATAGCTGCTATTAGTTTGTCTGACAGCCTTCATACAGAATTTTCTAGATCTTAACTTTCCTCTCATGAAAATGTCTAAGATAACATGATCATTAGGAATCTCATCAGCAGAGAGATTGTTGAACTGCGCGACACCCCTGTTAGCAGGACATGAAGAGATTATTGACCTTCAGGTATTTAGCTAATTACACCTGTGGGAAGAGAAGGGTTCAGGTGACCTTGCCAGCAGAGGTGAAACAAAGGTGTTCCGGGAGCTTTCCAAAGAACTCCCCGGACAGCCGTGGCGATGCAGCTCCAGGTACCCGAACAAAGCTGCAATTAGTGGATGTTTCCAGCTGCAAATGGAAACTAAGGTTTCTGAAATATGCTTTGACGTTTCGTTTGTATTCTACAGAAACCAGGAAACCCCACAGGGTATAATTAGGGACGTGCTCTAATTATTCTCCGAACCCAGAGGAAAAGGGTGATGGGGAAAGGGAGCGTGTGGAATGGCAGGGTGCTACTGAGCTGCTTCTATTTTCATAGCGAGACATAGTCAGAGATCTTCAGTGAAAACCAGCAAAAAGATTCAGTATTTGCGATGTCCAAACATGCTGGGCTTGTTTAGGGGTTTTGGTTTTTTCTGTAATTATTGTTTGTTTGAAATACAAAAATTAAACCCCTGGCTTTGCCATAACAAACTTAATTTTTCCTGTAAATCTGTTTGTTTGACGAGTGATCTCAGGTGAATCTGCAAAGGAAGAGGCTTCTAGCAAAGCAGCGATGTCACACAAAAATTTTGCCTGCAGGCTCCAAGTCCTGTGGCATCCTGGAGGTGTTTAGGTACCAGTGGCTGGATCTACTTCCCTCCTAAGAGTCACGGATTGGTTTGAGGACTTAAATCAGCAATCTGGGGTGGATACGAACCGGTTGGGCTTTGGCAGGAAGCAGGTGGCAGAGACAGCCCATAACCCTGGGTCTCTTCAGACAGCCGAATACACTTAGAGCGCGTGTCTATCCCACGTGTCAGCGTGTCTGCCCCCTGCGTCAGGCAGCACTTCTGCACAGCCTGAAGTCTCCTGTATTACCATTAAATTCTGGGAACAGGGAGATAATACAGACCCTTACTGTGGCACTAAGAATACTACACACCAAGCATTAAATATCACTTGAAGAAAATATCACTTGAAATACAGTTGGACCGGTTGAGCTCATGTCACTGCTTCACATGGGTGTTATAAAAATGAAAAAAACCGAGGGGCCCAAGGAACGCTTCTGGATAATTCTTTTGGTGTTTGAAAAGTAAGGTTCTGGGTGTGAAATAGCTGCTGAAAATACAATTTTTTTTCCTTCTTGCAACTTTTCCTAGGCCTTGGTGAATTGGGATCCGGTGGATCAGACTGTTCTAGCTAATGAACAGGTGGATGACAATGGCTGCTCGTGGCGTTCAGGAGCAAAAGTGGAACAGAAATACCTCAAACAGTGGTTTATCAAAACAACTGCCTATGCGAAGGTATGAGAAAGGAGGTTTTGGAAATCACGGTAGCACTTAAGAGGCTCCTTTTTGCCCAGAAATATTCTTCAAGCGGAACAACGTGGTCTTTCGTACACATCTGTGCAGTATATAGCATATAATAATAGACGTGCTCTACCCCCGTGTGTGTGTCTGTAGAAGTTACCGCCCCTGAAGCCTGCCTGTTCACATCTCTGAGAATTCCGAGTACTTGGTGTGGGATAAAGTTTGTGCTGAAGAGACGCAAACAAAGCAAGCGGTGTTGGCTCACCTGGCAGTTCACCTCGGGCAATGCGTGTTCTCAAAGGGCAGAAATATTGACCTTCGCAGGAAGCTTTGGAGTGATGTAAAGCACTGAAGTAATCGTGTTTGAGGGTGAAGTACCCATGAAACGGTCTGGCAGCTTTTAAAGAACATTTTAATTGTCACTCTTCTCCTGACAGATTTCTTTGCTTTAAGTGTAATGCCTTAATGGATGGCGTTATTATTCAAATTGTTGTCTGCACGTCTAAGATGTATAAGCTAAAACACTTAGTTGCTATGGTTACCCAGCAGAATCTTGGGCAGATTCATTGGGAAAATCTATCTGTAAATGTTATATTTTCTGTGCACCTGTAAATTGCCATTAGGGGTGTTTATGCACAGTCAGCTGAGTCCTCAGATCAGAATCTGTAAGGTTTGCCTTTGCATAGTGCCTGTTCCTCCTAAATTAATTTTATACAATACTTTTTCATATTTTAATCCTCAGAAATCACCCAAATAACCAGAAAATAATAATTTTATTTCAACAAAACTTGGAACTTATTTGCCTCAAATATGCTTTTGCACATCAATTTTATTTTTTGCACATCAATAAATAGTATATGTGTGTTTATTTTAAAGACTGGGGAAAGAGATGGGGCCCCCAAAATTCTTCCACCCTAATTTGCAGTTGCCATACAGATTAGTACCACTCATTCTTAGTTGTTTTTGTACAGATGTTGAGACACAAACCCTTCTCGTACCGTGGGGAATGCGCTTGTCCCGGTGCTGGCACTGTGAAGGAGATCCACAAACATCTAGTGGTTCTTCGCCAGCTTTTCTCCGGGCTCGCCCTGCCTCTGATGGCCCATTCGTCTGGTCAGAGCAGGCAGGGAATTACTTCATGTAATCATGTTTTGCTTGATTTTTTTTATTTTCTGAGATACTAAAGCAGAACGGGAGTGAAGCTGTAATGAGTGCTGTGTTTTAGGGTGGTAGGAGTCTTGACAGGGCTTTGGATTTCCTGGTGTGAGGCAGTGCCTCATCACGGAGGAGAACGGAAGAGCTGCCTCTTTAGTTTTTCATGCTTTGTGCGTGATTTTTTTCCACTTCCCGCGCTTGGGGTCTGGCTCATAGTTTCTTTTTCCAATGGTATAGGCTCTATCCACTCCCTTTGAATGTCTTCCTCTTGAGTCAGGCTGGGTGCTCTCTCCTGGACCGGCCCCAAGAGCACTGTCTCCGCAGCTTGCTTAGCGCTTTGGCAGTAGAGAGCGGCCCCTGCTTTGTCAGCTGGGCCAGACTCGGAATGGTTTGTGGATATCCAGACCAGGCGGATCTCTGCACCTCACTGTAAATGCAGCCTCTCACGGGATGCTGCAGCAATACGGATTTAAGTTCCTGCTGGGATAAAATTAATCCAAACAGTGAGCTTGGTGCCATTAAAAGTGATCGCAGTTGTTTTAAAGAGCTGTTGTACTGGTGGAATCAGTTACTCATCCCAAAGACACGCTTCGCCGTGTTGGAAAGGGAATATCTTCTCTTTGGTGATTGCCACGAGAGCAGCTCTGGAGAGCAAACCTGGAGGATGCTGCCTTTTCCTGGGCTTTTGATGAGGAATCACGTCTTCGCTGCAGCTCTGCCTAACCAAACCAGAGGAGTTTGACTGTAAGTTCTAGGCGAGAGACAGGGGAAAGCTGCCGACAGTGCAGACACTTAGGAGGAAGGCTTTGCCGTGGACACAGGATCTGTGTTACTGCTCCTTTTCAGTGTCTATTTTCGAGATATTTCACACACAGGAAATGAGAGTCAAGAGAGAGCTATGATGGTGCAGGCAGGAACTCCTGAAGGTAAAAAAACCCGACAAAAGAAGAAGAGATGAAGCACCAGCAGCGGCTGTTCTGCATAATCGGCCGGAACGGCGTGATGGAGTGCGAGACGGAGCAGTGGGCAGCCAAACTGCAACCTCCTGTGTTTTAGTAAATATATCGTGTGGGGTTAAATGATGCTGTGATTTTTTTCACCATGTTTCATTTACTGTTGTGAAGGAGGTGAAATACTGTCACAGAGTCTGAAGTTAGTGGCAGGCATTGATCACACTACAGCTCTAGTTCCTGCAGTCAGACTGAGCTTTTTAGGTGCTCGGCAGAATCTTCCCTCTTTGAACTACAAGCAGGGGGACTTTTGGAGTTGAGATACTCTTGGGAAATTATAAAGTGCTTCTGCTCTTTGACTTTGTGGACCTTTCTGGTCTGAAGATTGCTAAGCCGAAGTTCTATTACCCTATGAATCTTCAGCAGACTAAACCCTCTGCATATGTGAGATCGGTTTTCCACTTTCAAACGCTTTACTTCTGGTTTCAGACTTGGTCATCGTTGTCTGTGATGAATTTTCAGCAAAATCATCTTGATTTTGTGACTCTCTGATCATCTGAACTGGTTGATTGTCACGTTCTACCTATGCCAGAATTTTCCAGGTGCCCTGACAGAGTAAAGCAGTCCTGATGAATCTTCCACTTCTCCAGCACTCGAGTCAAACTTTCCTAAAGAGCCTTGAAGTCATTCTTGTCCCTGGGCATAGCTTTGGTTTCTTTAGCTTTTCCCAGAGCCTGTCTCTCTTCAGATCCGGAAGACTGCCAAAATGGATTTAAGCTTTACCGTGTTTAATTAAGGTGGGAGTAATTTCTCCTGTAATTAGGTGTTTGCATTTACAGTTTGCTTTCTTCCAGAGCCATGAAAAATTAAAGTAGAATGACTCTGCTACCGAGTGTTTCCAAGTCTCTCACTCAAGTCATCACCAGATGTTTCAAAGTGGGGCTTGTTCGCTAAGCTCATCACTCTCTGCTTACTGGACTGTAATGCTGCTGCTCTTCTTTGCCTCTAGCGGAGCCCGGCACAGTTTTACTCCACACCCACAAGCCCATCTCTTACGTACGTTCAGCTCACCTACGCTTCCCACGCGTTACACCCGTCTGTGCCCCTGTTTGCTGTGTTTGTTTCCAGCCGAGGGGTTCGTTCTGCATCGAAGGTTTGGGAAGGCTCTTCTCCTAACAGCCAGCTCCACGGCGCACCTCTGGCTTGTGCCGTGTGGAGTCTGTTCCCAAAGCGATGAACTCGAGGCAGCAGCGATATAAATCCACCCCTTCTGTGGTTTTACCAGCACCTCGGCACTTGCCATTCGATACCGTTAAACCCGTAGTGTTAATTTGTGTGCTTACAAAAGCCAAACGTCCCCATTCTTTCTTTTCTCGCATCAGGCTATGCTGGATGCTCTGTCCGACCTCCCCGAGTGGTACGGCATAAAAGAAATGCAAGCGAATTGGATAGGGGACTGCGTTGGGTGCTCCCTCGACTTCTCGCTAAAGGTAAGTCAGACGTTTCGGCGCTACTGTCTTGGCTGGGCTGCCCTCAACCCCGGAATGCCTGATGGAAATGGATTTTCAGCTCTGAAAAGCCCCTCTCTGCACAGCCCCTTCTCTGGCACTGACCGCAGGCATGTCACTCCGCTTGTGTGGGTCCGTCATTGCCTTCACTACACACAACAGTAAAGTGGTGGCAACCACACGGCTGGGTGGTGGTGGACCTGCAGGGGAGTCTGGATAGAGAGAGGGGGGAGGAAGAAAGAAGAAACCTTAAGAAAACTCTGATTATCTACAGGACTTCAGATTTTCCCATTTTTCTCAAGGGGTGCAAAAGGCATCGTGAATAAGGTAGTGACAGAAGACGTTTTCAGAGACCCTGAGGGAATTTCAGCCCTTTTGCTTTGAAGCTTTATTGTGCTTATTTGGTCTAACATTTTAAAAGTGACTTCTTTTTTTAAAATACTGAATACTTAGAAAACTTTAATACTTAAATACTTCAAAATACTTAAAATACTCAATATAAACTGAGACAGCTTAAACTTTCTTAGCACCTCTGAGCTGCACACAGCTAGAAGGTGCATTTTTGGAGTTTTGTTTTTATCAATTGTTTCTGAAAATGTGTATCAATGCCTGTGGTGGAAAAATCTCTATCTAAAACACCACCCCCCTGCCCCCACTCCACAGTTAATTGACCTGAAATATAAAGCCCATCAGTGGTGCTGGGTGGTAATTCTTAAGCAGTCTTCACAGTTTATTACTCATATTTTATGTCCAGATCTTTCAATATTGTGCCCCTTTTTATTCCTGTCCTTAAGTTGCAGCGTTGACTTTGTCCAAGAAGCTTGGTGGAAAGCTGGGAAAATCTTAAGTTCTCTTCAGGTTCCAGAGGTAACACCTCGCTGCTGGTCTGTGGAAGCAGATTTTGCCTGTTCAAAAGGAACAGAAGGATTCCAGGTTATTTAACCGGGGACTGAATTTAACTCAGCACAGTGTAACACGACGTATGATTTTAGAATTTTTTTATAGATGTATTTGGATAAACTCAGGCAAGACTTTCTTAAGGTCTTAAAAGTAACTTTGGAGAAGGTTTGGTTCTGTGCGCTCCCTATAGCAGGAGGGCGCCCGGCTTTGCTCTTCAGACCTGTGCATTTCTACGGGATTGATTTGTTGCATGGAAAGGACAGAGAATGTGAACCCATCACACTGCCAGTGGGGATTTCTCTGCTCTTTCTCAGGTTAACGGTGAAGCCACAGGAGAGAAGCTGGCAGCTTACACCTACACGCCCGAAGCCATTTACGGAGCGTCCCATGTCTATGTCGTACCGACCCACCGGCTGCTGCACGGGAGCAGCAGGCTCAGGGACGTCTTTCAGAGGGACCTCGTCCCCGGGAAAGGTGGGATTTCCCTCCTAGTGCGCTTCCTTGTAGTTCTAGAGAATGACCTTCAGCGCGTGTGTGTCAGGCTGTCCTCCCCACTCAGCTTCCTGCCCGTGGGGCTTTTTGGTTGGCTGCTTCTAAAGGGTGAAACGATGCCTCTTGTCCTTTTTTAAACAGAGCAGGAAAGCTCTGGGTGGTGGTTAGGAACTTTCTGTAGAGTATGTGGACCTGAAATACATGATACCTGGATATCTCAGACACCTGGAATTTGAAAAAGTAGTAATCAGAAATAAAAAATCTCTTTTGTGTTGAGAGGGATGAGATAGAGTGGCCCTGTTACTTCATTTCGAGCAGGTTTTGCGCGTTGCAGTACAAGCCGAAGACATCCCTCAGCTTAGCTGTGAAACAGGAAACTCTTAGCAGTCTGTATTTTAATTATTTTAATTATCATCAACTGCAAGGCCCTGAAAAAGCTAGAAACAGCTCGAGATCTGGGGTTTGAGTCCTCAAAACTTGGAGTATTCAGATTTTCTTTGTGCCGAGCCACTCACGCTGCACATTGTAAATCCGCTTCAGTTCTCACCCCTGACTCCCTCTCCTCTGCCGTCCCCGTGGACGCTGGGTTCCTCATACCACAGGGATATTCTGTTGGGCCATCGGGAGGTTTTTTAGGTGGGTTTGTTTCCGCTGGTCTGTGTATCTCATGCTCTGTAGTTCTGTAAGAGAGCAAATCCTCGGCACGGGCTGTGTGTGTCCTCGGTTTCCTCTGAAAACCGGGGGGTTTGTCGTTCTGTAGTAACGCGTGTGAGGACGTTGCGTTAGAGTAGAATTCGGGGCTTACTAGAGGCGATTCGCTAACCTTGCAGCAGGCCTACGTTTTGGTCAAGTTTGCACCAAACTTTGCATTTTGGCCAACGACTCATTTTTTTAATCACAATTAAAATCTTACTCTTTATTCCGGTGTTTCATATAAGTAAAGTTTTTAATCATGAATTTGACTTAGTGAAGACTTTGATACGTCTGAGCTTTGTAGAAATGTGATTGGGCTTCTCATTTTTTTTTAAACAAAACTTTAATTTAAATTCCGTGGGTTCTAACAGTAAGTAATCTCAGCATCTCTTCTGTCACGTTTTCTTACCGTGATCTTTACATTTGTTTTCAGACTCGCTCACTTCCGTGACAGCTGTGAATTTGCTGACGAACCAGGAGATCCCCGTAGTCATCTCAGCAAAAGCTACTTTTGAGAATTTCCTTGATACCAAAATAGGTACGTGGCATTTCGGGGGGAGCGGCGCGGCTGCCAGTCGCTGCGCTGGAGCACGAGTCGCTGTCGCGGTGAATCCGTGGCTTTGCACTTCGGTCCTGTTCTTGCTTGGTGGAGGAGGGAGGGAAAATGAGCGCTCTGGAGTCTGTCTGGAGGAAGAGACCTACAGCATGATAAATTTTAATGGAAATATTATAAAATTAGTACGTCTAATGAGCTAAACCTGGGGCTCCGCGTATCTCAAGCGATGGATTACCCACAGTGCACGTGTTTGGGGCTGTCTCTCTCCATCCTAAATGACAACAGAGCTGCGCCACTGTTTGACAGAGTTATTTTGCAAACAGCCCAGACTTTCAGCTCTTGTCTTGTTTTTGTCAGTTATGTGCATCCTTAGAGAAACGTACAGTAAACGTAAAAGACGTAATGGGAAGTAGTTCTCTCTTCTTCACTGCTCCTGCTACCTTCCTCCCTTAACTCCCTTTTGTTGCCCCTTTGGCGATGCCTGGAGCTGCCACTTTCTTTTGTACCCCACTGCCAATATTGGCTATTCCTGCACAACGATCCTGGACCACATAAAATCCGCTGACGGTGCCGACGTGCCTGGGGTGACCCTCACAAGGTGGATGTGAGCTGTGTACCTTCCCTGGGAGACACTCTTACATTTGAGAAACGACTCTGGTTTTGAGAACCAGAACCTTTCCTCGTGCAAGTGAAGCCAAATCACTGAGATGTCTGCTCTGATTCTTCAGTCAGAGCTTCCAGCTCGCTCGCTGGCACCTACCTTGGCCTTATGTCTGTTGGAAAGAGCCCAGCTCTTCCCGGGCAGCGCTGGCTGCCAGCTGCTGCGCTTCGCGAACAAACCGTGAGAGCAGCATCGTTTGAGAAGCAGGAAGACCAAGAAGTGGGACTCGCTTTTCTCCCTTCGCAGAACATATTGTGAAGGCACCTGTTGCAGGCTGAGGCTCTGACAGCCTCAGACACGCGTTATTCTAGAAGAGGGCCTTGAAATGGCACAAGCGTACTTCTGCTGGGAAGAGAAAATAGCAATTCCCCGTTTTGCCCGTTGAGGAGTTTTGTCACGGGGCGTTTTCCTTGGATTTCATTAGTATCTGCTCCCAAACGCCTGCGTGCGGACAGTTACTGCGAGCAGACACCTCGACGCCTGGACAAGGCTGGGTTTGACTGCAGTAGTTTGTCCGTGGGTGAAGTTAAGGCATCTCGGAGCTGCCCTGACAGGGCTCCTCCAGAGCAGCACCGAGGAGCGCGACTGCCCCAGACGACGGGGGCAAAGGCAGCCACAGCGCTGGGGGCCTCAGGTACCGCGACCTCTGAGCGGCTGGAGCAGCACCGGAGCTGCTCTCGGGAGTTGTGCTCTGCGCAGAAAACCGGTGGTGGCTGAATTGTTTTCCTGAGTTTGTCAACAGGTTGTGCCTTTCGTAGGGAGTGAAAGGGACAGTAACATCAGCGGCTGTTGTGCTGTGGAACAGCTTAATACACGATGAAATGAGAGAGATGAGATTTGCTGTTGAAACAAGAGGAGTATTTTGGCAGTTGGCTGAGTATTTGTTCCTCGTGTGAGCAAACAGAATTAAAATTTGTATTATTTAAAGATCTATTTAGATAATATAACCGTATTAGAAATTGTGTTTATCCAAAATTTTGTAGCTTTATTTTGGGGCTTTTTCAGAACCATCAAATTTTCAGCTTTTTGAGGCTGGACATTGACAAACATTTGAGAAACGGAGAAAATGTGCTTGTAATTATTGCAGCTTGAATTTTCCTGCTAAAAAGAACACAAAAACCTTTTTATTGTTCTTAGTTTTTTAAACCCTTTTGGGCAAACATAGTCGTTATAAAGAGTGCCATAGAAATCAAAAGTTTTATCCTCAGACCGATGATTGATATCTGCGTTAGTCAATCCCTGAACTGATTTGTTTTTCACTCCCCCCCTAGGAATTCCGAGCAC
This sequence comes from Buceros rhinoceros silvestris, assembly GCF_000710305.1. Classification (NCBI taxonomy): domain Eukaryota; kingdom Metazoa; phylum Chordata; class Aves; order Bucerotiformes; family Bucerotidae; genus Buceros; species Buceros rhinoceros. The sequence goes on from NW_010399606.1 coordinate 27,523, forward strand.
AAGCGCAGAAGATGCTGCAGTAGCCAAGACTCTGGGCATTCCTTTCACTGAAGTCATCGAGACGCTGCCAAATGGTTCGGAGCGAGTCATTAATTCTGCAGAGGTGGGTACAGAAGTACGGAGTTCTCTCCAACTCACAATAACAACGCAAACGAAATTTCTTTTCTCAGGAGTGCCAGATACTTTGTATGATTAAAGGGAATTTTTTTTTAAGAATCAGGCCACACTTATGCTACCAAATTTCTAGGAATAGTTCAGTGATGGAATCTATCTGGTAGCTCTTCTGTAGCAATAAAATGAGTTTTTTCTTTTTGTACCTGAGAGGAAGATTCTGTTGGTCTGAGTTTTATAATGGAACCTGAATAATTCAACCCATGTTAACAGCTGGTTCTTATTTCATCATCTCAATACGTTTTTTAAGCTAAATATTAATGTATTAGACCTTTTCCCACGTATTCATGGGATCGTGCTGTAAGCTTTTATGGTAATGTATCTGCCTGAAGTGAAGGAGACATCCTATCTTTAAATCAAATATCCGTGGTGTTGCAGCTCTTGCAAAAATGCGTTTGATAGCAGACACAAAGCTCACGTTCCGTTAGGTGACAGGTGGGTGTGTGTGAAAGCACGAATAGGAAGACCTGAAGTGAACCCAGGAGAAAGCAAGCTGCTCGTTCCCTCAGTCTCTGCCTTGTGCTGGTGGTAGTCTGGAGGTTTCGGTGAACAGCAGCCGATTAAAATAGCGGCAGCAAATGCCAAGATCTGCCAGTAAAGGCTGGACGGGTCTACGAGACTCTCTGAGCCTCGTTCTGTTCAGACCACCAAGAACTTGATCCTTTGAGCAAGAGGGGCTAAAGGAGTAGCTGCAATGTGAATAATCTCTTGGGTAGGAGGATGTTAGGCAGCGGGAAGGGGGAATTTAATAGGAAGCTCACGAACTTCGACTCTCGGGAATGGCGTTTGTGACTGGTTTTGGTCTGTTCTTGCATTTTCACTGACAGCAGTACAAATTTCTCTTTCTGCTTCTCTTGGTTTTTTTTTTTAATCAGATCACAGGCATGACTCGGCAGGAGGCTTTAAAAGCTATTACCCAGCAGGCCAAAGAGAAAAGAATAGGTGGAGACCTAACGAGTGACAAGCTAAGAGACTGGTTAATCTCCCGGCAGCGCTACTGGGGAACACCGATCCCTGTCATCCACTGCCAGACCTGTGGCACCGTCCCTGTGCCCTATGAAGACCTCCCCGTGGTGTTGCCCAACGTGACCACCTTCACGGGGAAGGGAGCCTCACCCTTAGAGACAGCTGCAGAATGGGTGAACTGTTCCTGCCCCAGGTAAGCCCGGGCTGCAGAGGAGAGCCCGTTGTACCTACAACCGTAAGTGCTGGTAACGGACTGCTCTGAGCTACTGCTCCAGAACGATGCTGAGTCTGACCTAGCCTAGGGGGCTTTTCTCATATACTCTGTAAAACTTGTTTTTTGCAACAGACACCCACTGCTATTTCTTCGTAAACAAGCTGAAGCAAATCTCGCTGGTTTTAACTTGGGAGGAAGGAAAAAAAGAACAGAATGATTTTGTCCACGCCCTCCCATTTCAAAACCATTTCTTCATTGACTACAGTAATCTTCATTATCTTTCACCAGCGAGTTGATATGACTATGGAATCATGTCCTTTTCTTCAGTAAGCTCATGTCGTGTTCATTTTCTTAGCCATAGTCCGACCATGAAGGGTTTCCTCAGCTATGGAATTTGTTATCATGAAGAATCACACTCCCTGTACCTTGCAGCGTGCAGCTCAGAGTGAAGGAGGTGGGAAGTGTCCTGGTGTTTAAGAAATAAACCAGCCTCGATGAAGTAGCGAGGCATGTGTCGTGAAGGGCCGTGGTCTCACCCCGAGAGCCGCCTGCGTGCTCTGTGCGCTGGAGTTTGCGTACAAGGCTCTGCAGAGCATCAGACATCCCAGGGAAGTTGTTTGTCAGCAGTGCGAAGCGATGCTGCTGCCAGCACTGACCGAACGGGAAGGATGTTACCCTGCTGCTGGCAGGGGAATCGGGCATAGAGACGGCGTTAGGGCTCTCCTCACTGGTGCAGCAGGTTCATAACATCTCATTGTCTTTGAAGGGTACAATATCAGCATGGTTTTCAATTTTGGGCAGGTAGCTTATGCACAGCAGCCTGATTCTCCGGGAATGTGCATTTTGACCTTTGGTAGCGTGTGTTTTATGTAAAACACACATTTACTTCCAGGTTTCTGCACAGAAAATGTTTCTCAGCTATTCCTATTTAAACTACGCTGCTATCCGGAGTGTAAAGCGACTCTTGCAGGTCAGCCTGACTGAACGCGATCTGCAGCTTTCGTAAAATCCCCAGGAACCCTTGGTCTGCAGCTCTGAATTTCAACTGAAAGATCTTCCTGAACATTGCTGTCTGCACTCTCGGCTTCCCCTGACCTTACCTCAAACATAATTTTGTTGTGTTCCGGGCAGCAGCAGAGTTGTGATGTACAGTAAATCCTTATGGTGTCTGGGTAGGTAGTGCGGCCGCCCTACTTACAAGTTGATCCGGGGCATTTCTTTAGTCAGAAATAAAGGCCCACAGGGTTGCTTGCTCAGCCTAAAAGGAGGTAGTTTGCTGTAAGTGATCTTTGAGTTCTCGCCTTCCTTTGGCTTCTGGATTCTCACCTATTTGACGGTTACCTTCAGTGTTGCTCACCCAGGCATCTGCCACAGTTCCAAATGTTCTGCGCTATTACTTCTGCGTGTGCGCAGTCTTCCGGGGCTTTCCTTGCTCTGAGAAGTTACGTCATCCCTTCCTTTGGCCCTTCTCTCCGGGAACAGGGGTTTAATTGTATTATTTGCATTTAATATCTAGAATTAATAAGCAAAGCAAGATGGAAGGTTACAGAAGCCTGTGGGTATTGGAGTGACAATATCGTTAGCAATCACAAATGGGAGGAGACGCCCAAGTTACTCATTGTTTTAGCAGTCCCGGAAATTGGGTTAGTCGTCTGAAGACCATCTAATGCGATTACAGCGTGTGCCTGTAATCACAAGATTGGTATCAATCCGACAGACTTTGGCAGGTGCCCGTGCTGTCCCTGTGGCGCCGAGCCGTGTCCGTTTAGAGTGCAGGCACCCGCAGAGGCACGAAGCAGGTCGGATTATGGTTCCATCACTGCAGTGGCGTCTCGCTTTTGAGGGAGGAGCCATCCTGTTCCGCTGTAACACAGCGTTATTTTACATCGGCCAAGTCTCGGCTTGTATGTGCAACTTCAGAAAATGGTTATTCAATATTAAAAAGCAGCTGGAAATAAAATTTCTTTACTACATTATCCTCATTGAAATAAAAACTTGCAGGTAGAGAAGGACCTGGGGAGAGAGGGAGTGAGGGAAGCTGCTAATTGGTGATGCTCTCATCAACTCGTGCCTGGGCTTGGCTCATTGAGGCAAGTTCCAGCTCACTCATCGAGCTGATAGAGACTAACCATGCCGTTGGAAAATGTTAAACAGCCAGTCCTCACTTTTTATGTGTAGTCATTAGACACGTACATACATTTGAATTCACACACAGTGCATACATTGGTACGTACAGCCAGCGGTATTTCTGTACAGGTGTGTCACAGGTTGCAAACTTCTGTTGTCGTTAGAATCATCCCTGTTGCTCTGACAGTAAGAGTTTTAAAGAGGGATCACTTACGGCAAATGGAAGTTTATTAGATGTGATTATTGGCTCCTACAAACAATTTATATTCAGGGGGAAATTAGCAGAAAGTAATCAGAGCTTCTAAAATTTATTTAAAACGGTTTCTCAGTGCTGCCAATATAACTCCAAGCAAAAATTGATTTGCTGTAATCACAAATTAAAACTGTGCTACGAGCTCTAGAGGAGCTTTGCTACATCTCCGTGAAAGCTGAAATTAAACCAAGTCCATTTTTTCTTGAGATAAATGGAACCTGCACAGACCGTCAGCGAGAGGCCACCTACTGCTCCCGGTAAATGTCTGCTGGTACCAAACGAGTGTGGTGACGGTTCGGTACCTGTTAACTCTAAGGCAAAGGACTCTCGGCTGTGCTCTCAGACTTGCCTTGCTGCTTCTGAAATGCCTCCTCCCCCGAGTTCCAGGAGCACAGGATTGAGAGGGCTGTCCAGGGCCGTGCCATCGTCTGCCCTCTCTGATGTTCCAGCTGTTCGGGCTCCTCTTTGGTTTGCCTTTGGATCTGGGAGGGAGAGGGAAGGAGAGTCAGCCCCGTTCTTGGTGTTAGACTTTTTCTGAACATGTTGCTCTTCAGACTAAGTTTTCAATTTAAATGTCTTCACAGCCGCTCTGTTCACAGTTGTTTTTTTTTTCCAGGCTTGTCACTTATCTAAAAATAGCTTTTCTCCTCCTCTGTCGCTCAGGTGTAAGGCAGCCGCGCGGCGAGAAGTCGATACCATGGATACCTTTGTGGATTCCGCTTGGTACTACCTGAGGTACACCGACCCTCACAACAGCGACAGGTGAGGGCTGTGGGCACCGGGCTGTCCTGGGGCTCATCATCCCCCATGAGCCAGCAATGTGGCCAGGGAGGTCCCTGGTCTCCTGGGGTGCGCTGAGAAGAGCGTGGGCTGCAGGTCCAGGGGCAGCGGTTGGCACGAAGGGGCGTTATGGGGCAGGGCACAGAGGGGATGTTCAGCTGAGGAGCTAAAGGTGGTCCTTAGTGCCGTCCAGAACAACAGTCTGCCACGGCTCTGCAGCCGTGGGACGTGTACCCTCCCTGGGACACGCCGAGTGGTTCTGTGTGGGGGCAGACAGGGCTTTCCCACCAGTAAGTCCGGTGTGACACCCAGCTGCCAAGAGCAGCACCTGCATTCCTCTCCTCTTGAATTCCAGTAACTCTTGCTACCTGCTCGTGCGCAGCCCTGGGGTGAAGTGGCGTCGCAGCGCGTTCCTGCTGGGTCGGCTCTTTGACTATATGCATAATTAATGAGCGGCGATTTTTCATGGTAGTGGCTGCAGCGGGGAGGGTGTGGGAAGAGAGATGTGCTTGTGGAGCTGGTTCCCTGCTTCGCAGTCTGTCTCAAGTCGTGCTGCTGACAGCACTGGGTTTTCCACAGAGGAATTACTGGAACAGCTCTGGTCTGTAGGCTGAGGAAGACAGAAGGAGTTGCATTTTTAAGACATTAATTTATTCACTGTCCAGAGCGGTGTCTGGGTACATACAGTGATTTATTAGAGCTAAGCCAATTATTTTTTTTATATTGGCAGCACTGGTTTGGTTAAACTAAAGAAAAATCCTCTGAACACTTCTATTTCGTGTTCATTTATTTATTTTCTAGCGATAGTGTGTATTTATTATTAATATTAAGTCAGGCAGAGTGCTTCCTCTTCGGTGACAGCTCGACGTATTTTTCTGTGCATGGACAAGAGGGAGTTCTCCAGGAGTGGAAGAACTAGTTGGATGCATCATCCAGCTCCTGAAGTAACAGCTTAGTGTAGCTAAATCAGTTTTATACTGAACTTCTGCGCTGGATTTCTGCCTTCATTCGATTTCTTAGAGTGTTTTAGCTAAGCTGCGTATCCGTAAACCCTCTTTCCATAAGCCATATTGGGCAGGTCTAAAATTTGGGAGAATTCCCCTGCTGATTTTTGAACCCTGGGAACAAATTAATTTTAATATGTTTCACTAAAGACATGAAAGTTCCACGATTTGCTTCTGGGCTCATCTGTGAGGAAAGAAGAATTGCTTGTTACAAAAATTACAGCGGGGATGATCAAACAGGCTGACAAAACAAGTAAATCTGTTAGAACGGGGCTGTGGAGTGTGTGTTCCAGAACACCACCCGTACAGACGGTGCTTTGCAGGCAGGAGACACGACAATATTTAATGAAGCCCTAAGCAGTGCTAGGAAACCATGCAGGTGACCTCCAGTGGCAGGGTAAATGCGCTGTAAATAACGAATTTACTGTAAATTTATCGAGTGCAAGGACCCATCTGATACTTCGGAATGGTTTGCAGCCTTAAACTGCTTCATTGCCCCCCTAATGGCAAAGCTCCACTGACAAAAGATGGGCTGGTTTGGAGCGGGCATGTCTTTTGTCTTTCCCTCTAATCTGTTTGTGTGTGGATAAATACTAAAAAATTTAAAGGCTGACCACAGGGTATTTATAAAAAATCATTTACAGAGCAAGCAAATGTTTTATCACTTCCTCAGCTAGGGTATGTGAAATCTTAGTTGCTTGCTTAAAATACAGGACAATAATATTTGTGTGGATCTGGGTCTCAGTGGGAGTTAAATTTGTGTCTGTAATTTAATAAGCACATCACTTCTTAAAAACGAAAAAGAGCCAGTAGCAAAGCAGAACTTTCATTACACACGTATTGCTCCGGGAGAACAGGGGTGTCCACTCGAGTACGAAGAGCTGCTGTGGTAGAGCTGGTCTGTCTTCTCCACACTGTATTTTTTCAATAATTGTGTTTTTCAGGCCCTTTCGCAGTGACCTAGCAGACTACTGGATGCCCGTGGACCTGTACATCGGCGGAAAGGAGCACGCGGTCATGCACTTGTTCTACGCCAGGTTTTTCAGCCATTTTTGCCACGACCTGAAGATGACAAAACACAAGTAAGCCTTGCATATTTCTACAAAACCCTCCTCCCGTTTCGTTTGACCAGCGAGAGCGTTAGTGGACATCGTTATGGTGAACATGACGTTGAAGAAGCCGGGGTGTTCCTTCTCAGCCATCTCTGTGGTTACTCAGAGTCGCCTTTTCTGCACACCTATGTACGTAGCGATTTTACTGCAGGAGTATCAACCAGCTCAGAGCAAGGGGTAAAATGCTGCTGTAGATTTTCAGCCTGCAAAAACTTGCATGAGCTAGTAACTCCAGGCGTTTCGAATGAGGGAACTTCCTGCCAGTAACACCAGTAATTCCGGCAGAACCACGTGTGCGTGGAAAAATAAGCACCTCTCTAAGTGACTGCAGTGCTGGAGCTGAACAGTGCAAAGTGCGTCTCGATGAGCAAAGGCAGCATGTTTATCTGCTGTCAATTTATTTTTTTATTTAATTACTTTAATATAATTACTTTTAACTACTCTCGTTGCTGGTGCTGCTATAGCCTAATTCATTATCCTCTGTTCTGGCTGGAGGTAAAGTTTGAGGCAGGAAGGTGAGTCATCTGGTGTTCTCTGTCAGGTTCCCAGCTTGGCATCCTCATTTCCACGGAAATTCTGCCCTTCTGTCACCTAAAATTCCATCACAGAAGTGCCCCAGCTGGGAGGATACCAATGCCAGAGCAGTGGAATCCTGCCCAGTGCTCTGTCCTGTTTTCCAGTAGGATTGCAGAGTGGTTTGGGTTGAAAAGCCCTTTCAGCCCCTCGAGTCCCCCCGTTCCCCAGTGCTGGCAGGTCCCCCCTGCCCCCTGTCCCTCAGCAGCACCTGCACACGGCTGGGGAAACCCCCCAGGGGGGGGGGCTCCACCACTGCCCTGGGCAG
>NW_010399606.1:35118-37650 GCF_000710305.1 Buceros rhinoceros silvestris
AGAAACGGCTCCTGAGGGACAACCTCAACCTCCTCTGGGGCAACCTGAGGCTGGTTCCTCTCATCCTGTTGCTTGTTCCTGGGGGGAAGAGACGTCTGAATAGACTGAGTCACAGTGAGTGACTCTGCGAGAACAACTGCTCAGGAACGTCTCCGCTGACAACTCGTGTGCCTTTGCTCTTCACTGGTTTCCACTCTAAAAACTTGACTCAAGAGGAACGTGCGTAGACATCGCACTGAACTCTTTGCTCAGTCTTCTGTTGGGACCTCTCAAGGGCTGGGCTGGAACATCCGAAGAGGGTGATTAGAAGCAACAAGCATAGTGTTGGGAAGCTTGGAGTCATGGTGTTGAAGCCGGCAGCTGGGAGGGAAACCAGGAAAATGTTAAAAAACACTGCCCTCTTGTGCATTCCCAGTCTTCCTGTGGGAGCGCAGGTCTCGTCTGCCGATTAAATTAGAATTCTGCTATATCTCAGTTAATGAGAGCTGCCACCATTTAAAGTGTGATCTAGTATCCTGACAAATTTTTATGGCTCCCCTATTAATCTGCAGTAATTTTTCATTTTCCTAGGTTTTCATGGAAATTTTTGTTTGGCTCCTATCCTCTGACTTTTCAATCCACTGAAATATTTCCTGGTAGTCTTTAATTCTGTACTAATGGCTATTAATAGAATAATAATCCATAGTTTAGATTTTTCAAAGCAATCTCTTAAAATATGATGTACGTTATTATTATGGAAATACTATAGGAGTCATATCGAAGACAGGCGTTGGCAGACATCGCATATGCTTTCTTAGAAAATGCCGTGCTTGGAGGCATCTAAAAGGTATCAGTGTAGTTTAAATATCCCCCGAGGATGGGGCATGATCTTTTATTTTATTTTTTCTAAGGCATCGAACTGGAGATGGTGGGAGAATGTCTCATTTCCTCAGTAGTGACAAGGCAGAATAAATGACACCCTCTGGGTATCGGTTCATGTGATAACAGATTAAGCCCAAATTGATGTCGTTTTGTTTTAGCAATCTGGTCGGTGAAGCGCATCGGTTCTAGGATTATTAATTCAGCAGCCAGTCAGCCCTCCAGCTGTGACCACCGCTGGAGAGGAGCCAGCAGCCTCCTCGTCTCTCCCAGCTCAGCCCTCCGCGGCGAGCGTGTGCTGACACACTCGCTCACGCCTGCTCAACAGCGTTATTTTGTTACTTCACTTACACAGAATCGGGCTCTTCCCTGGTCTTTTGTAATCGGATCTGGCTGATGAATAACGGGAAATGGGATCTAGCACGTTCTCCCTGAAGGACTGCACGCCAATAAAAGAGTTTGTTGTTGCCGCTCAGGAGATTGGAGGGTGGTGGTGAATCCGAGTGAGAAGGCACTATTGTCACCTAGAGAAAAGTGATGCCTGTGTGGCAGAAATAGCTCGTTCTGGAAAGCAGGATGTTAGATCTTCTCCGTGGTCATTAGGGGCTCTCTCACTGGTGTTGATCTGAAGTAAATGCACTCAGCTGTTGACTGTGGAAGATCTTGAATGTTCAGTATTGTCTGGTGTCCTTCTGCCTAAAAGGATCAGCCTTCATCCCCCAGCCACTTCTGCGCTGGCCTTCCTGATCCTACACATACATCACTTGGGTCGGAAGGGGCCTTTGAGGGCCAGCCCCTATCAGATCTAACAGCGGGTTTCACCAGCTTCTAACTCAGCTGACAGTGGCTGAACAAGGTCTTGGTTTTATTTCGTGGCATGGTGTCAGCACTTTCCAGCCTTTCCAAAGGCGCAGTCCTACACATACATCACTTGGGTCGGAAGGGGCCTTTGAGGCCCAGCCCCTATCAGATCTAACAGCGGGTTTCACCAGCTTCTAACTCAGCTGACAGTGGCTGACCAAGGTCTTGGTTTTATTCCGTGGCATGGTGTCAGACATTCCCAGCCTTTCTAAAGGTGCAGGATGCAAATACAGGCAGCGAGCTTCCTTGGCAGGGCTGTCCCTTCCTCTGAGTCCCTTGTTTATCACGGCAGCAGGCTCCATAGAGTCCTTCCAACCAGGTCATTTGTAATTGGACTGAAAGTCCTGCTGCTCGCACAGGGCAGAGTGAGGAGCTTGAGGATGCGGCACTGAGCAGGAGTTCCTGACCTGTCAGTCACGCTTACCCCTCCATCCATTGCGTGCTCCTCCACAGCGATGGACCTTCACAAGAACATTATGGCAAGGAAGAAGGCGGATGCCACAGCTTATGGCTAGCACAGCTGATCTGCCTTGGAGGTGTCAGGCAGACCTCACAGGTGGGGACCCATCTGAGGCACTGTGCGGGGGGTGTGCACTGGATGACCTTTAAAGGTCCCTCCCCACCCAAACCATTCTGTGATCACAAGCTGCACACAACTAAGGCCACAGTCCGGGCCTCCAGCACGGGCACAAGCTTCCTGGGCAGGCGGATGTGTATCCCACTCCAGAGGAGTTCGGGTGTGCAGTTTTGTTAACGTTTTAGCGAAGTGTAAGTCCGCGTGTGACCATGCGATGGAGCCTCCCCAACGCTCGG
>NW_010399606.1:37840-39111 GCF_000710305.1 Buceros rhinoceros silvestris
TTGTTTACCAGGCAGGCTCTGCTCTGCCTTCGGGCATGTCTCCATTCTTCTGCGTCTCCCACCAGCAACACGCGGGGTTTTTATCCCCATACTTGGTCATGTATTTTCTGTTGCATTTTTGTAGCCTCCGTCAGCGTAAACAGAAATAGGAAATGCTCGTTCCTGTCCGCAGCTCTTCATAGCTTGGTGTATGATCTGAACGAGCGCTTCGCCGTTAAAAATAAGCGTTCCTTGAAACATCCCTTCCAGCGGAGAGCCCCGTCTGGGTCAGATGTTCCAGATACCTCGCTGGCTTTATTTTAGATAGCAGCAAGTGCAGCTATTTTAATAACTGTTTGAGATCTTAAACAGACTGATCGGGGCGGGGGGAATTATTTTTATTTGTCCTTGGTGTAATGTCTTTAGTTTGTAGAAGAACCTAACCTAAACAGTTACCCCCTGAAGCATTTTCCCCTCATTTTTTGATGGTAGGATTACACGGGTTTCATTCCTGATTTTAATCTCCTAATTCACTTGGGTGATTTGAAATCTTTATGTGAGGTTTTAGGTAATTATCGCCTCCTATTTTTAAAATATTTTTTCTTGTTTGTACTGTGTGAATTCAACTTCAGTCCTCTTGACTCTTCTTGAGTTCCTTTATTTCTAAAAATTGTGGTTTTTTCAGGCAGCCCATGAAATACTGTCTAGAAAATACTTAGAGATGCTCAAATTGCTACTTACTTAACCAGAGGCTCAGCCACGGGGTGACTGAATGATACGCCACTACGTGCCACTACTTGCACAGTATTTAGAAGTATGCAAAATATGCAAGGAAGGAAATTCATGTTCAAACACGCGTTGAAGATAAACTATGAAGCCTGTCACTTTCTCTCTCCTGGTTTAAGGCTTTTTTCCCAAATATCTCCTTAATTCAGAGTCATCAAAAGGATTTAAAGACTAGTACTGGGAAGATATCTGCTGTGATACACTTAATACATGCGTAATTATAAAATGTAATAATGCTTTAACGATGATTAATAAATCACTGTTTTAAATCACAGGATAAATTGTATAATTTCTATTTCCTACTGGAAAAGACTGAACTGACGCCTTAGAAGCGAGCAGTGTTTTGGGGTGTGCCCTTTTTGTACACGTGAAGTACAAAGCGACGTCTGGGTTTACTCTGTCTTCGTTAGATGGGTTTATTCTTGCTGTTTTTAAAAAGATGGCAAGAGGAGTAAAGCAAACCACAGGCTGTTTGGTAGATACCTGGGGCCTCGTTAGGTGGAAGA
>NW_010399606.1:39195-40522 GCF_000710305.1 Buceros rhinoceros silvestris
CGGAGGATTCAGATTGCTTAACGCTGAGCACGCAGTAGGAGGTGCAAGGCAGTAGTGACCAGCACTGGTCAGCACGTCCTCCGGAAGGATGAACACCAGCGTCCTTGTGTTTGGTGCTGTTGAAGCCCTTTTTAGCTCTATCATACACACATGCGATGTGAGTTTACTCTTTCCAATGTGAATCTTGCTAGAACTGTACAGTTTTAACCTTCAAGATGCTACAAAATCGATCCGCTCTCATACGAAGTTCCCAGCATTGCCATTTTTTGAGTGCACTTTTTGCTTACAGTGAGATCTTCACGGCGACTTCTGCAAAGAGACAAGGCACGCACGAGCTTCTGTTAGAGAAACTATCTTCTGCGCTTAGATGTGCAGTGAGGTTTTGATTTGTTCCAGATACCGCTCTCCTCAGAGAAGCTAGAACATGGTATTTGTTGGAGAGTGAGGCCAGGTGCTTCAGTGCTTACATGTGGGGATTTAGTTGAAGCCGGTGAAATGGCGCGGTTGGCCAAGGCACGCTGGTGTATTGTGCGTATGCTAATTGGGAAGGTGATGTTAGAATAACTCAGTGCTAAATCGGGATGTAAGAATGTGACGTGTGCAGAATACAAATAGTTGTACTTGCCAGCCACTGCGAATAAATGCTCGCGGTACTCTTTAAAGTGACAACCATTTATGTAGAGTCAACTGGAAATTCTTCTGATGTGAAATAATCGTGCCTGGTCGGCTCCTCACTCGAGGCTTATCGTAAAGCACGCTGCTGACAGCTCTGTTCAACAGGTCTGTTTCTTTCTCCTTCCATCCTTAGGGAGCCTTTCCATAAGCTCTTGGTGCAAGGTCTTATCAAGAACCAGACATTCAGACTGACAACCACAGGCCAGTGTTTGAAGAGGGAGGAGGTTGATCTCACCGGTAAGAGAGCCTGCATGGGAAAATTGGCAGAGGAGCATGCACAGAGTCAGGGACTGCTTCGGTGTGCACGTCACAGAGCTGGGGAAACCAGGCAGAGAAAATGAATCCTTGTAATATTTAAACTGGACAGCAACTTCTGTGAGCTTTGGATTCATACACACTGCACCTTCTAACCCCGTGCCTTTTAATCGCATCCAAACACAGAAACAGTGCCGTGGCATTATTTCAGCTCCCCTAAGTCCAGAAGATCCGAAGCCCGTTCAGTGAGGATGGTGCTCAGCAGCTTGCTGAACGGAGCCAGCAAACAGCCAGCCTACAAAAACGGCGAGGCAAAGCCAACAGTCTGGGGGATGCAGTAGATACTAGGAAAAAGTGCGGTTTCTCAAGTCCTTTCTTTGTTCTCCTGTATAACACC
>NW_010399606.1:40713-46496 GCF_000710305.1 Buceros rhinoceros silvestris
CAACCAAACCCCACCCCAGCCACTGCCTGCTACCCTGTTTTCTTCCAGAAAAGCTGAGGCTTTTCTGCAGCAGGTGGTTTGGCTCAGCTGTGCCTTTATCAGTGTAAAAGCCCCTTTCCAGCTCTAAATTCCTGCAGCAAAAATCACGTTCCTGGTAGGGGAACTTACTGCAGTTGGAACCTATGAACCCGCTGTTTGTAAAAGCACAGCGCAGCTCGGAATCGTACCAGCTCTGTGCAGGAGGCTTTAGCCACCACCACCCGATCAGCTTAGCTTAACGCTAAATGCTTCGTCTTAATTGAATGCTTGAATTCAAGCCTTACAAAAATGCTTCAATCTCCAGAGCTGTCAAGGTAGCACACAGGACCAGTCCCAGACACAGCTTCGGAAGGGGAGAAGGAGACCTGCCGTCATGATGTAATGGAAGCACTGGGATGTTATTGTGATAAATCATTAAAGCAGGAAAGACTTGGGAGGGAAGAGAGTGTTTATAATGGCTGGTTTTCCTCTTTAAGCTGTTTGGAAACAAACAAACAAAAAAACCCCTAGAAATAGTTGTTTCTTGAGCTTAGGGAAGAAAATTATTTGCTGTGACAAATGAGCAAAGTCTGTTTTAAATTTTTGCATCTGTCTGAATACTTAGGAGCTGAACCAGTTCACCGAAAAACTGGTGAGAAGCTCCAGGTTGCCTGGGAAAAAATGAGCAAATCGAAGCACAACGGAATAGACCCTGAAGAATTAGTGAGAGAATACGGCATTGACACCCTCCGCCTTTACCTGCTCTTCGCTGCTCCGCCAGAGCAAGATATCTTGTGGGAAGCTAAAAGTAAGTCAAGTCGTTTCAGTTGTTTGTTTGTTTTAAACTTCTAGTGTGTTATATTTTAAACAGAAAATTAATACAGGTCTTGATGCCTAGGTTTTGGAACAATTGAGTCAAAAAAGCGCAATGAGCGGGTTTTATTGTTTGTTCCTTCTGAAAGACAAAGCTGTCGCTGAGAGGCAGGCTCGTGAGCAGCGTACCTCTGAGGAGCTGAAAGCACGCACGAAAAATCCTTCCGAGTGATATTTTCTCCTGCAAACTTGGACCTCGTTCTCTTAATTTTTTTATTAGCTGCTACTGATTGACTGAAAATTATTATTTTGAGATTATTTTCTTCGTTATGAGCTGCTTTTTCAGCAATATCAGATGACAGATTAATCTCTGCATTATTATCTCCATTTATTTACACATGCATGCGATGGCTGTTGTAAGCCAGACTCTGAAATCCTGCCTGGAAGAATCTCATTAGAAGATAATCAGAGTTCCGAGGAACTAATATTCGTATACACATGACCTTTTTATGAGCTTATTTCTTCAATAAGTTAAGATTTGCCCTCCTACACGCTTATTTACTACCATCGTGCAATTTGTCACGCTGACAGCTCTTAATTTCTTTTAGTCGCCGTGGCTCATGCATTTTAACGTAGTCTTGTGCCTCCGTTGGAATCTCGCTCTCTTGTTGCACGAGGCTTGTCTAGAGCACTCCGTGCAGGGGTAGTTCTCCCCTCTCCTGTTCGCTCCTCGCTCCTTCGTTCAGCCTGCGCGAAGCAGTACGTCAGTCAGCGTCTGTCACCCCTTACGTGCGACTGTGTTGGTTTATATATCGCGTTGCTGGAGTACTGTGTGACTGGCCTCAGTTGGCTTTTGGCTTTCACCATCTAATCACATCAGTGCAGAGCTAAGCAAATGAGATGTCTCAAACCCCCCAACCTGCTGGAATTCAGCTTTAACCCCCGCGTCATTATGTAGCCCTGGGTACGTAATTCCCTTGGGAGCACAGCTGAGTTTTTGCAGTATTTTTCTGTCTTGAGAATGGAATCATTAGATTAGTGTGAGAATGGTGGGTACAAAATCCTTTCTGCTTGTCTTTAAAGTTTTGGGTTCATTCACTGTAACTGAAAGTGTTTCTGTGCTCTGTGGTTGGCCCCAGCCGATGCCGTGCCGGGCGTCCAGCGATGGCAGACGCGCCTCTGGGCGCTCGTAACCAAACTGATTGAAGCAAGGACTTCAGGAACCGTGCCCAGCCCGGAACTTCTGAATCAGAAAGAGAAGGCTGAAGCCAGAAAGATCTGGGAGCAGAAGAATCTGGTGATTTCTGAGGTTAAAAGAAACGCTTACATAGTTTGTAAATGACGAAGTTGCTGCTTATGCTAAAACCACGTGCTTGGTTTACAGAGCCAAAAGCTTCTCCCCCAGATGGGTAGCTCATAATTTTTCAGTGAATTATTCAGGAATTTTATTTACCTACAAATCCTATGGGACAGAACTTTTTTGCAAAGGGGTGAGATTTGGGTTGGGAATATTTTTCTGCTGGGTGCCTCATTCAAGGGACGCAAGGTTACAGCATTTAAATGTTATCAGTCTGGTTTCCCAGTCACTCCGTTTCCAGTAGCAAAGCTGGAGGACAGTCATGCAGGTTATCCTTAAAGCTTTTGGTCTTTGTTTCTCACCTGCCACCATGCCCACTGTTTCTTATAGAACCGAAAAAAAATGTTGTGGGTGAAAATATATTACCATATCCTAAAAAAAAAAAAAAACCCTGAAATGATTGTTCGTGTCTTATGTGTTGTCTTGTGCTGTGATTAGTGTGAGTTCAATCCTCCAAGACTCAGGAGGAGACATAAATACCTGCAAAATTAGTTAAAAATATATTTCTATGGATAAAAACTTCTCCTGGTTTAAAACCCATGGTGAGGGACCTTCCAGGTCTTTTAACAGACTTTACGATTATAATCTTGGAATCTGCGGACGAGCTTTCAGCAGCACAACTGGATTTACAAGCGTGAAAGCTCCTTGTAGGGGCAAAGGGCAGATATTTTATTGAAGGAAATAGATGGTGGTTACCAATACGCCATCTCCTTGGCATCGATTGACGCTTCTGAAGGCCTGGAACAGAGGAGGGGAAGCCAGTGGGGTGAATTTTTGGGTGGTCATTGTTTTCCCATACCCACAAGGGATGGCATGTAAGATGTGTTTGCGTGCCAAAGGGATTTTCACGTAAGAGCTAAGATGGGCGTATTTCACAAATTGAAATTGCTTATTAACGGTTCTTTTTGACTTAAAACCCCGATGTTCCGTGTTTGAGACTTCTCAGTCATTAGTGATGGAGCTTTTCTTCTTGTACAAGGTGACAGAGTACTTCACCAAGGACCACGTGTTCAACGCGGCTATTTCCCGGCTGATGAGCCTCACTAACGTCCTCCACGTAAGGATGCGATATTAATGACGGTGTTTTTCTCTTCTGAGTTAAAGAAAAGGGATATTCTCTGCAAGGAAAATCTTACACATCATCTTACACTTCTCCAGACAGCTTTCACCACTGAACTGTGTGCTGGGAATAGTGTGCAAATTCCCCTTTGAAAAACAAACATAAATATAAGTCTGGAGCATTTTTGATTTATTAGTGCATTTTCTTTTTAATTAAACTACCTTCCCCACACACCTCAGAATATTAACTGGTTTTCCTTCCCTTCTGTTTTCTCTCTTAGCAAGCTTCTCGGCCTCTAGTTCTCCACAGCGCAGAATTTGAAGATGCTTTGGCTTCGCTCTGCGTTATGGTTGCGCCCATGGCCCCGCACATTGCATCAGAGATGTGGAAAGGTATTTATTGAAATAATCTTTTTACTGACGTTCCAGGAAAAAAGGCAAACGGTTTGCAAAAACGTCGTTAACATAGTGCGGGTTATCCCTGAATTCTGCGTCTCTTGTCACTTGTCTCATAATTCCTGAACAGACCAGAAACCTGTGGTGTTCCCAGCTCGCTCGCTCTGCTCTTCGTGTCCTGCCCCTTGCACACAAGGGTGGATTTCTTGAGGCGAGGCAGAGCGAGGGAGAAGGAAGAGGAACTCAAGACTGGGACTTGCCTGAGGAATTTGTGTGTCATCTGCTGCTCCTTGCACGGAGTGCAGCACTGAGAGCTGAACGTGGGGACAGAAACAGCCCGTTTTCAGTCAGTCTTTGGACTGCAAGTATTTTCTTTCAGGAAATCAGGCAAAGAGAACCGTGTCAGAGGGCTGTATACTTAAAAAAACCTAGAGAAGTGTTCAGTAAAAATCCTGCTCTTGCAGAATTCTTCAGAGGGTGAGGGATGTTGTGCTGCAAATTAACCGCTTGTGGGGAGTGGTGGAGGAAATCTTTACAGCTGTGACAGGTCTTCAGAAAGATTTAAACCTTGAAGTCCGAGTGGGCTAAGTAGTGCCGAAGCCTGTGAGGGTGAGGGATGTTGTGCTGCAAATTAACCGCTTGTGGGGAGTGGTGGAGGAAATCTTTACAGCTGTGACAGGTCTTCAGAAAGATTTAAACCTTGAAGTCCGAGTGGGCTAAGTAGTGCCGAAGCCTGTGAGGGTGAGGGATGTGCCTGCCCGAGTGCAGCAGTTGCTTTTCAGGCTCACTGGGAGAAGACCCAAGATGTATGCGGGAAGATGAGGATATATTCTGCATTCAGACTGGCCGCAAATTGCTGTGTGGGTTTGGACCGAGCATTCGCTTTGGGATGCTGTTTTAGCAGTGTTATTTTCAACAGTCTTCCTAAAACTTTGTGCATTCGAGAGCAAAGCTACTAAACTGTTGCTCTTTCAGAGCTGGGCAGGGTGCTGCCCATCGTTACGTTACCTGCCAAAGGGAGGCTGCTCTCCCCCAGAGCACTAACACGGGGCAGAGACTCTGGAACGAGCGGGGTGTCTCAGGCAGAGCGGGGGGTTCTGTCTTTTCATTTCCAGGGGTTTTAAGATGTCTTGATACAAACTTACTTGTTGAGAATAAAGAGTGGCATCAGATGTGAGCTCTCTGGAGAAAGCTACTTCTGGTCAATATTCTCTTACAATCCGAAGTGCCAACTAATTAAAATTGCACTTACCTGGAAGTAATTGCCACAACTTTGTCGTCCGCATTGGCAGAGATGGAGGCAGAAGAGGCCCAGGCTAATAACTTAAACACACCTTGTGCCTTGTGGACTTGAAATTCAAATATCTGTTGGGGAATACGGAATTATCAGCCATGTTTGACAGAATGACAAAGAATGCTACGATGTCTTAATTAGCATCCTTAGTGTGAAAAGGTAAAGCTTAGTCCTGCCACGTTTTGTATGGTAGAGAAGGAAGTCTGTTCTTGCTACTCAAACCCCTGGAGAGCGAGTATGATAAACATTTTCTGGATCTCTCTGATGTAAGAATGGAAAGGAAGCCCACAACAACTGGGAGGGTATTGTCCTCAGCTTTGACTGCGTTTGCAGATAAACCCTTGCTTGTGTGGTCCAAGGTCTGTGACTGTGACTAGACTACAAAAACGTTGTGCGGTGACTATAGCCTGAGGAGTTTTATGACTGAACACGAACATCGCAGTATCTTTTAGCGCTGTCATCACTAGATTGCATCAAAGTCATTAAAGACTTTATCGGGAGAATGTATCTGCCACGTGGTGGTAAGATGCCTGTGATATTTCGCAGTAGCCAACATCCGTCGATTCTGTCCTGGGATTGGGATTTCTGGTGGAAAACATCCAGCTGTAGCTGAGAGAATGATTCCCCAAGTTCAGGTTCTGAATCACGCTCTGGTTCCACCAAGTCTTGTTGCTCTTCTGAGGGATGCAATTTCTCCAACTTTCTCACGTATGGGTGACGATACCTTCTTATTTTAAAATATTTCAGTATAAAAATGAAGCTTTCTGAATATTTAGTTTTCCTTGTACTTTAGCTCTCCTTCCACACTCAGAGTGAGTCTCTGTACCTTGGCTTTGCACCTCCGTG
>NW_010399606.1:46682-47685 GCF_000710305.1 Buceros rhinoceros silvestris
AAAAGGACTTTGTATATTATTAGCTCTATAAATAGCACCTATAGCAGCAGACCCCCAGGCTTTGATGGAAGCATCCGCCTACTATTGTGATGCCAATAATAAACACCACATAAGCAACATAGTTATCGTTAAATATGGACATTTCATTCCAAAATAACATGTACGCAGCCTTTTTACATTTTGGGTGGTTCGGTGATTAAAACAAGGAGCATTTTTCTTTCTACAGGGGAAAATGAAGCTGGGAAATTTGGAAGCTAATATCAAGCAGATGATTTTGCAGTGGGGTGGGAAGGCTAGCAGGAAGAGTGCCTTGTGTTAACTCTGAACCACATCACACTTCCTTGTGGATTTAAGCTTTTTTTGAAGAAAAAGGATTTTTCTTTACTGGTGTTGCTCAGTAGAAAGTGTTTACTTTGTGCTGAGGTACACTTAATATTGATTTTACTGCAGCCTTAAAGGGGAGAGAAGAGAGGAGCATTCTCATTGTTTCTGTTTGCATTGTGCTTCACAGGATGAGTTATACTTCTACTGTTGCATCATAATCTCTCCTTTGATACTTTTCTGATCAGTGTTTGTGATCAGGAAACACTTAGGAAGAAATTACAATAGAATTTAAAACTAGATGTCAAATAATGACAACCTACAGTAAGACCCTGACGTGCTATAGAAAGTTAATTCTGTCACAGGTTTGAAGACAATAAAACCACCAAACTGTAGCACTTTCTGGCTGAGCACCTGCAGTGAGGCTTTGTGGAGGTAATGAAATAGCTTGTGACAGTGGAAGCTCTTCTGCAGGCACAAAGGGTATATTTATTTTTTTAGTTAAAATGATGGGTGTTCTGGAACTTGAAGAAAATTACTCTGTTATTCTTTTCTAGTGAAAAAGTGGAGTGAAAAGCCAGGCAAAAGAGGCCGGCATATATAAACAGTGAAATCTTGAAGGCTCTGAGACTGATA
Source organism: Buceros rhinoceros silvestris (assembly GCF_000710305.1). Lineage (NCBI taxonomy): Eukaryota > Metazoa > Chordata > Aves > Bucerotiformes > Bucerotidae > Buceros > Buceros rhinoceros. The sequence continues at coordinate 47,640 of NW_010399606.1, forward strand.
GTTTTAATCAGTAATTATATCAAATATCCTCCTTGCTTCAAAGAAA
>NW_010399606.1:47840-48153 GCF_000710305.1 Buceros rhinoceros silvestris
AAGGATCTAACGAATTTCTGAAATACTTGCATTGTGAGTGCATTTATATTTAACTAGCAAAAAAGGCTTTTTTGCATTTTACTTGATTTCCATTTCAATCTCAAAGTGTTTGACACACACCACAATGAAATTGGAAGAAACCCCGTTGTGAGTCAGTGTTTTCCGACACAATAGCTTGCGAAAATCACAACTTGGCTAAGTGCGTAGGTGCGTAGGTAGGTGTCCTCTTGGTTAGCAGTGAAGTTCTTTATGGCTGGATTCAACTGCAAAGAGGTCTGTTTTAATGAGGACCAACGAAGGAGAAGATTAGGGA
>NW_010399606.1:48351-59766 GCF_000710305.1 Buceros rhinoceros silvestris
ACGTGGTGTTTTAAGTGATGACTAGCACCAGCGATGTGAGTCAGTTTGGTCGTGGTAACGCGGAGCGGCATGTGCGCGGTGTCAGGGTTCTTTTGAAGCGTCAGCTTTCTAGTCCACCGCGTCGTCTTCGTTAGTTTGCTGATAGACTTGGCAAGCTCAGAACTGCGGTTCAGTATCCCAAGGATGCTCTAATTAAAGTAAAATTAGACAGATTTGAGGTACAGCAACTTTAGTTCTTTGGCGGCTGAAGAATTTCTCCCGCAGGGTTTAGTTTGTGCGGGAGCACCTTGTTGTTGTGTGCAGGTGGAAGCGAAGCGCGTGGTCTCTGTGCGCTGGCCCCAGTGCGTACGTCAGCACTGGCAGCGAACGGTTCCAGTCGGCGCGAAGAAAAGCGGCTAGAGAAGCACCTCACCTTGCAGCAGCCCAGCAGTGGCGTCCCTGTGCTGGGGGGGGTTGGGTGTCAAGAAGTTCCTTCTCCCTCGTGGGGGAGGAGCAGTTTCAGTCTTTTGGTCTGAACTGCGTGGGGAATATGCTGGTCTATCGCTTCACCACGTGAAAAGCAACCGTAGCCCCCCGGTGTGGGAAGAGTTCATCCGGCTGATATCTTGGCAGTTCGTGAACACTAACAGGATGAGGAAATCTGCTTCCTTCCTGAAACCTTGTGTCCGAGGAATATACAGACACCATTTGAGACGGGTTTGCCTTTCTTTTTTTTCTCCCCGGTTTGTTTGTAGTCGTGCAGTATTTTGCTGCCCAGCCAAGGACACGAAACTGCTTACTGTGAGTTGTGAAATTTTTATTAGAGATGGCACGTGAAAGATATAACCTGATGGTGTTTTTTCTGTGAGACTAGAACAGCCTGGCTGTCCTCACACCTTGCTGATCCGCGATAGCCTCCACGTCTTCCTTTCTAAGTCTCTTTAGAGTGAGAATCTGCTCTTCCCCACCACAGAGCCCCTTAGGGGGGAAGCGTTACGCTTTTGAAATACTCATGTAGTGTGAATAAAACATTGCCGTGAGCTGAAGCGTTGTTAGACTCGTCCTGCCCCCTCCTTCCCTCGAGCCACTCATTGACACACATTTAACTCAGGGTTGACTTCGGCTCCGATGCTGTGAGTTACTGGTTAGGGAAACCTTGTTCCAGTATGAGCTGGTTAATCAAAGTCCGTTGAAGCAGATCCAATAGCAGGGTCAGGGCTTCACAGCAAGCACAGGTACTGTCTGAGATCTGTCCCGTGCAGCTGTACAGATGTGGGCACAGATGTAAAGGTGTCCCTGTGTTTCTGTCCTACGTCTGCAGGAGACTCCGTCGCTGTATGTCCTGCTGTCGGCTGGGATAGCGTTACTTTTCCTCCTCGTAGCCGGTGCCGTGCCGTGTTTTGATTTAGTGTGAGAATAATGCCGGTAACACGCTGATGTTTGAGTTGTCGCGAATTAGCGCCTATCCTAAGTCAAGGGTTTTTCAGTTTCCCCTGCTCTGCCGGCAGGCAGGAGCGCACGGCGCTGGGAGGGAACGTGGCCAGGACAGCTGACCCGAGCAGCCAAAGGGATATTCCCTACTGCAGAACGTCATGCCCAGTATATAAACTGGGGGGAGCTGGCCAGGGCGGTGGATGGCTGCTGGGGTGTCAGCGAGCGGCTGGTGAGCATCCGCACTTTGCACCGCTTGTCTTTTCCCAGGTTTCAGCTGTCCCTCTTTTTGTTACGTTCCTTTTCATTACAATTATAGGTATTATATTTTATTATCATTATTACTTTCTTTTAGCTAATAAAACTGTTCTTACCTCAACCCACCAGTTTTCTCCCCGATCCTCCGCCCCCTCCCACTGGGAGGGCAGCGGAGGGAGCGAGGGGCTGTGTGGGGCTCAGCTGCTGCCAGCTGTGGTTAAACCACACCACCATAAAAGCAAAATACATCAGAAACACAACACCGTGTTCATTTTGCTGAACATAAGCACACTTCACTAGGTGCTCTCCAGGCCAGTGAGGCAGTAAAATAGGTTTTTAGTGTTTTCACAGTAAAAGTCAGTGAAATGGTCAGGTTTTAACTTCTCAAAGTGCTTTCGTGTGGAGTCTCAGAAGCTGCTGGGGAGGCTGGAGGGGGGCTCTGCCGGGGTCCTGCCAAGGGACCGTCACCGCTCTAGATCAGGGCGGTGAAGTGTCCGGTCTTGTCTGTGGTGCGTTTTGAAAACACAACCCAAATCGTGACATTTTCTGTGTTCCACAGCTCACAAAATGTGAGTGAAGGCAGGAAGCCAAACAGGTGACGTAACGCAAACCTGCGTTTTGGTTTCCTGTCAAACTCCGTCTTCTGAAACTAGTTCTGTTGACTTTTGCACTTTTTGTTTTAATATGGATGAGCTCATGGCTGATTTTACAGCAAGAAAACGAACCAAAAGATCGACATCGTGCTTAGTCACGCTTTCTCTGCTTCAGAATACGTGTTCGTTTTTGGTGGTGGTGGCTTTGAGGGCTGGCAGCCTCCGCGGGGATTAGAATTGACCCTGGTTTTGCTTTTGTAGCTCTTGTATCAGAAAGTGGTTTTTAAATAGTTTGAAGAATCCTCTTCAACAGGAAAATAAGGCCTGTATGTGCGCTTCTGCCGCAGGCATGTGATCTCTTGGAGAGGAATGAGCTCATCTGGATGTTCAAAAGCCAAAAAGGGAAGAATCGAGCAGCTGTGGTCTGAAAGTCAACGCAATAATGAATCACCATCGCAAAGGTTTTTTCCTGCTCGAGTTCCTCCCTTCTGCTCTTTCAGTTTCTGAGCTGCTGCTGCAAGAGGGGGGGGAAATAGACCACACCAGAGCCGTTGCAGTGTTTAAATGCCTTATTTACCGAGAAAGATCGTGGGTTAGGTGTTATCCCTCGGAAATGCGCACGTCGGTGCTTGCCATTAGCAGCAGCTCCCGCCGGTCTGCCCCACTGCCCCTTTCTGAAGCACTCGGGTCACTTGGGTGACCTGTAGCACTCAGGTCTGAAGGCTGGGGGTCTCTTCACCGAAGTGCTTTATCTGCAAAGGTGACAGCTTTCTCTGGAGGCAGTGGCATTCCCTTGGTGTCACCGTTTGCAGTGACAGACTAGGCTGAACGCTCCAGCAAGGCAAATTCATGTGTGCGTTATGCACGGGTAGGGTTTGCACCGACGTCTGCCCTCGGTGCTGTTCGTTCAACAGCTTCAGGTACCCCAATCTCCACAGTGAATCTTGTTCTGGTGGGGGTTCTTTACGTTCTGGTGGGGTTTTTCATGCTGTTGCTGGAGTTTCCCTGAACCAGATGAGATTTCACATACATTTTGCAGTTCTGAATGAAGCATGTGCTTAGGAAGCGTTTTAGCCTGTATTCATACACAGAATGTTTTCAATTTAAAATTCCCCTGGCATGTGAGAATCACAGAAGTGATCATCATCAATACTTACCATATTTGACAGCCTCTTGTTAAGTGAAATCTTATTTTGTCCTACAGCTGGAGTCAACGGCAACATAAATCCCACTCAGAAGCTTTCACTCAGTTAAAGAAAAGCGGCTTCGGGATGAATTCATCCTGTTCTCCCGGTACTTAGATCAGGGATGAATTGTCCTGGAGCGAGCAAAGCCTGTTCACTGAAAGGAGATCACTGGTAGCTGTTTTAGGAGTTTTTTAAAAGAAAATCAAAGGATAAGGTGTTTCAAAATGTGCGTAGCATAAAAAGGAGAGCAGGGTGTTCTCAGGCAGCACCACCTTTAATTTGTGAGAAAATAGATACTTCATACGGGTATGAGAAAATCTTGCAAGTAGCTTGACTTGCAAATTTGGGAGCTGCCATCAGCACGTTACCGATGGTAAAATAAGCCACAATTGTTTATCTTTTTGATCAGTAAAATTATAATTGGACTGCTCAAAAGACCTGCAGTTTTTTGATAGGATTCTGGAAGTGGAGGTCAGCTGGTGTTGCCCGAGTACCGTGGAAGTTGACAAACCGTGCTCTCGTGTGCTTTTGGCAAAGTGCTGCAGCGCTCCTCTGAAGCTGAAAGGCGCCCAGCTCATCCTCAGCAGCATCCCTGCGCGTGGGACTGAGCGAGCGCTCCAGAGAGGACCGTCTTTGTGCTGGTCGTGTGCTGCGTGCTCATCTAAATGATGTTCTTTCCTCCAAAGGGACTTGCTTTTCAAGTCAGCTTTGTTCTGGTCTTATTTAGCAAATAACCTCCAGAAGCTGAATGCTCGGTGACGGTACAGCTGAATGTCTGACTGGTTTCATGTTCCAGGTTTGGCACATATGCAGAACAAGCTTTGTACTCATCATCATTGGGATGTCGATGTGCTGCATCAGTCCTGGCCCAAGGTAGACGCCGAGTACCTTCAGCCGTCAGATGTTGTGGAGATGTCTGTTCTGGTAAGAGCGTTTGCGTCGATTTTCGGTGGCGGCCAACTAACAATGCGTTACGGGCTCAGGATGGCAGAATCCCTGCTCTTGTGGGAGTCGGTTCCCCTCTTGGGTGGCTCAGTGGAAGGTCAGACTGAACAGAAGCTGCAGTTACCCCTGTGCTGAGTAATTCAAATGGTTTCCTAATTGAAAAAATGTAGCAAGCCTGGAGGCGATCTAAATATACATCTAACTATTATACTAACCGCATGTTAGTACCTGCGGAGATTTGACCAATGAACGGCTGTGGGCAAGGACAGCGCGGTCAAACAGGTCCCTCCAGACTTTTTGCCTGACAGTGCGTTTATGAACCCACTCCAAGTCCTCCTCTGCAGGGCTGACACCCATCTCCGCATCCCCCAGCCGGGGTTGATACGCCCCAACTCGGGTGCAGGACCTCGCACTTGGCCTTGTTGAACCTTGTGGGGTTAAATGTTTGTTAAGGGCTCATTGAATATTTTAACTTAAACACTTGTTGTGTTTGCGGACATGAAGAGATGGAGCCTCCAGCAGAAACGTCAGCTGGCCGGGTGGAACTGCCTGTTCGCTGTGTCAGGGAAGCAGAAGCAAGGCGCGCTGTGTTCTGGGGGGTGTTCTCTGAGCTCCTGCGGGTAGGAGGAGGAAGGCAGTTGGGTTATTTTCATTCCGCTGAGTTTTTTGAGGAGGGAGGAGGCTGGTTGGATCTAGGCGGAGTCAAGTTGCTGGAGATTTCCTTCATCAAAGTGTCTTTGCACAGAATTTCGTATCTTGCCAGATGTCTCAGTCCGTCCTCTAGAACAGAATGAGAAATGCTGCTAAAACACTGATTTTTCTAGTGTTCAACATACACCCTTAGCAGAGGCCACAGACCGTGTCTCTTTGGAGGAGATTTTCACCTGGTGTCTTTTCTCACACCGAGGAGAAGGACTCGAGTGCCCGCTGGGGTTAACAGCGGGCTTACCCGCACAGCCACTGTGGGCTTATTGCCTCGTTCCTCTTTCCTTAAGTGACAGGTGTTGGTGTACGCCGGTAAAAAGGCATATCCACAAAAATCCTCACCCAGTAAAATCGCTCTGCTCGAGCTTAAAATAAACGCTCACCTCCGAGCACAGCGAGCAAACATCTTAAATTCTGGTCTTCGGTTTGTAAGGAAGTCATGAACGAGGAACTGTGTATTTATAGAAACTTCTTCGTAGTTGTGGTTGAAGCAAGTGTGTTATTAAATACATCTTTAAAATAAAAACTTCAGCGTTACAGGGAAAGCTCTGAACTCAGTGGTTTTAAGACTGTACAGCTGAACACAAAAACACCTAAACATTTCGCTGATATTTTTTTGCTGGCCTTAGAACTTCCTTCTTGACAAAAGAGACCAGAAAATTAGAAGTGAATTTTGCTTTAAACCACCATGATGGAAATTAATGTTGTTCCTTCTCTTGGTTGGCTTTGTCAAAGCCGTAGCCTTGTGTGGAAGACATGTGGTAAGAGGAAGAGCAACCCCTGCGTCCTCAGCCGTATATTCGCGGAAGAGCACGGTGTGTGTAAACACCTTCCTTGGTTCTGAGAAAGCAGGAGGCTGGAAGACCAGAAAGACAAGTTCCCTTTCCAAACTGGGAATAATTCTTAAAAATAGTGCCCAGTGGGGGGGGTGCCCTGCTTTCTGCCGTAAGAGTAAGGCGACAGGGAAAGGGGAGCAGGGAGAAATCATGATAAATGTGAATATTTTCAAGTCTCATGGACACTGTAGGTTTTTGTATGGCTGTGAAAATAAATTGCCCTCATTAAACCAAGAGCCACTCGCCGCAGGAGGGATTGGTTAGTCCCAAAGAGGCGCAGTGTCTCTTCACAAGGCTGCGCAGTCAAACGACGTCCCTGGGCCACAACCCCGCTCTTCCCTAGACATCAGACTGCCCCGGGCTGCCGGGCATCTGCCTGCTGAGGCGTTATGGGTCTAGTCCTCTCGGCACAAAATACTTCATTATTTCCCATCTCTGCTGGAGTTACGTCTTTCCATATTTAACCCCGAGCAGCACAGCCACCAGCTCTCTGCATCCGTGGCTGATCCCAGACGGGTGCCTGCAAGACAGGCGTTCCAGCTCCCTGGCTGAAATGGAACCTGCTCCCCTAAGTGTTATTGCAAAGCTGCATATTTTTAATCTTCGTGTATATTATGAATGCTGTGGAAAATCTGACCTGAATGCGGTGTGTGTTCCATCCTGTGAACACACTTCTGGCTAGCGTTCCTCACATTTTCTGTGTGGGGTAGAACTGTTAGCAGCTGTGGTCTTAGAACTCATGTTTTTATTAAAAAAAATGTCGGTGTTGTTTTTCTTGCCTTGGCATGTGAGGAAGGCCTAAAAGCGCACACATATTTATTTTCCATTTTACTTCTCATAAGGATTATGCATCAATGGTAAAAAAAAATATTTTGAGTTGAACTAAAAATCCCTCTCTGCAGCCTCCAGGAGCCAGTTTTTCAGTCTTTCGTGATTTCATTTCCTCCTTCATAACCTCACTGGTTCCCGCTAGCTCCCTCTAGATCCAAGATAGTCCAAAATATCATAAGTTTAAAAAGAAAAAAAAAAAGAGGAAGAAAAGAAAAGACCACAGCTTGCTTCCTCAGGGCGAGAAAGGACCCAAGCCTCATTTATTTCTCCTCTTGCAGTTTGCCACGGTTTTTCAGACAAGCAAGGCTCCCAGCAGCCCAGTTTCTTGTGCTGGAGCTGCCGAGGATCACGCTGGTCTAGTGAGATAGAGGGAAATGGAGGCACATCGGGAGGTGCTCGTCCTGCGGAGGATCTAACCCCTCGACTAAAGAATACGTGAATAGGACGCTTGTTATGCAGAGCGGGTGATTAAATCTGCAGGTGCTGGTTTTAAAAATGACGTTAACAATGTCAACACGTTTGGCATCACGATAGCTACGCTCCAAAGAAAGCAAACGCGCTGCGATCAGAACCGACCTGCCCAGGGCTGTTTGGACTTGGCTCGTGGCGCGGTGTGGGGCGATCAGGGGCGATGCTGGGGGAAGGTACACAGTGTCGGGTTGCCCCTCCTAGGAAACCGAACTCAGCTTGGTAAGAAGCTTGATTTAGGCTGCTGGGCGTTTCCTTTGAGAGCAGCACCAGCGACACTAGCTGTGGCGTGTTTCCTGCTGCCACATCCATCCCCTGGGACGTACTAACCCACACCAGGGACTGTGCAGGTCACCCGAACTCAGCTGGGCGTCCTGGAGCAGCTCGGCAGCTCGCTGCTGTGTTCCCGCTGAAGCCGCATCTGTTCGGATGGCGCCTTTCCTTGTTGCTGTGGAGTGCATTTCTTCTCTGAAGTGCCCCGTCAAAAAGAACTACGGGTATTTCTTCTTCACAAAAGCCTTAAAGATGAGCCCTTCTGTGTGTGGTGTTTTTTTTTTACTTTGCAGCAGTTTAACGCAGTGAGCCTTTACGATAGCCCGCTATGGGTGTGGGTAGGACTCGTTAAAAGCCTACCCACATTATCACTGCAAATTAGTGTTGAGTCAAGTAAAAAAAACAGAAATTACTCATCCCAGCTGCGTTTGGGACTTCATCTTGTTCCTTAAAATCTGTCCCAACTTCCTCTCTCAGAAAAGTGCCCAGAGTATTTTATTTTCAGTGAAAGACAAAGCAGGTAAGTGAAGCAGGTCCCTCTCTTTGGTGGAATGTTGCCTACATGTCTCCTGGGTAGAATCTCGGTGAAGACCAAGCTGTGTGGAGCCCCATAGGTTCCTCTCAGATGATCAAAAACTCGGTACAGTGATGGCTAAAGGCCAAAGATCTGCCGTACCTGCAGCAGATTTTTATGGCTGAACTGGTTTTAAACTGTCATACCGCTCCATTTGCTGCGGTTGGGATCGATACAGGTTTCGTTAACCCGCTGTCAGTTCTCCAGATAAATCCGAGAGCTCTTGTGGTCATCAGGGATTCCCGCTGAAGGCCTCCCTCGGTTTTACTGACACGGTTCTTCCGTGCTGGTGCAAAGCCCGTATGGAAGCTGCCCTGAGAACCAGCCACGCGCAGGAAAGCACTACCTTAGGAGTGTGTGGTTGTCGGCTTTGTGGTCGGTGCTGGCTTAATGAGTCATGCATTTAGTATGATTTTTCTAAGAGTGAGCGATGACGAATCTTCCAGCTATCTTCTCAGCCACAAATATTTTTATTTTAATAAGTCTTGCCTTTGAATCTCTGGGAGGAGTCGCTTCGCTGTGGAGAATCCCAACTGCAGCCTGGAAACGTGTCCAGACCAGGATTCCCACCTGGCAAAATACCATGTTCACTCTCCTTATTCAGCTCGTGCAAGCACCAGGGTTTTAAACTCCCGAGGTCGCTGTGTGGCGTAGGCACGTGCTGCTTGCTGCCTTCGAAACTGAGCCGTCCTACAGCCACCTCTTCAACTGTCCTTGAGGATCACGAGTTAGAGTTTCGTTATCTTACTTCATGGTAGATGGGCAGGAGGTGTGGAGAATTTTCTCCTCCTCTTGGACGGTGTGGTGGTGGAGAAAAGAGAGTTAGATCCTCTTCCCCCCGCACCGCCCCGTGCGGCAAGAGGGGTTGGATTCAGGCAATGGAGTTGTTAAGCCAGGCTAGTCACCCCCGTTTGTTCTGGCTCTCCTGTCTCTCTCTTTCAGATCAATAACAAAGCCCTGGGGAAGGTTTGGGTGCCCCAGCAGGCAGCCCGCAGTTGTGAGGAAGTCCACGAGCTGGTTCTGCAGAGTGAACTCGGCGTCAAGCACCTCCAGGGACGAACCATTAAAAAGGCCTTTCTGTCTCCCCGAACCGCCCTTATCAACTTCTTGGTGCAAGAATAGCAAAGCTCTGCTGGACTGTCAACCACTTGAGATTAAAAAATACCAGTTATGGCCCATTAAATCTCATGTAACGGTGGGGAAGAAATGTTATTACAATCAGGTTGCTGCTCGGTCGTCCTCCCCAGGTGGAGAGATGCGCAGAATTAAAGTTCCTTGTCGAGTGGCGGGGAGGTGCTGGTTGTCCCTGTTCTCTGGGAGGTGCCGAAGAACTACGCGGTGGTGATGGAACGCGGGTGGCGGGGTTAGCGGCAGCCTCAGGAGTGTGTCCTCAGGGGCAGCTGGCTGGGCTAGATGCAGCGGCAGAGATGTGGTTCCAGGAGCAGACAACAGCCCGAGGGTGCGCTACAGCCGGTCTCTCGCGTTTGGGTTCCCTGCCGTCAGGTAGCGCCTTGAGCTTTAAGCAAACGTTGCTGCAGAGTGTTAATTTAAAGAAGGGTTTCCTCAGCCGGCATGGCAGGCAGCGTGCTTTTTCGCCTCTGCTCCTAGTTCTTGTAGTGCCGAGATTGTAACACCTGAATCAAAATTCTTTCTTTTTTTTATGAAGGGTTCCTTCAGTGGGAACAGCCGTTGTGTTCCTAAAATCACTCAGACTTCCATAAAGCACAAAGTCCTTCTCATGCCTCGTTTTAACCATTTTATCTGTACTTCTTCTGTTTGTACTTGTTGTTTATTTGTTGCCAGGGTTCATTGTGTTCAGCCGACTTGTCTTTAGCAGACATTAGCGATCCAAGAAGCCAGGTAGGCAGACGCAGAGATCTGTGTGAACACTCCGGTCCAGACTCGCTACTAGATTAAAAGGAAACCCACAGAAATCTCCCATGTAACAGCAACTAAGTCTAACAGGTCCCAAGAGGCTCGGAGCAAAGACAGATCATTCATTTGGGTTTCGTGCATTTTTGGGACCAAAAATCTAGCTACGTAACAGAAGGCAGGGGATGCTCAGCCAGCAGATTCGGCTCTACGCATCCCTGCTTCTGCCACAAAACTCTTCTGCTCCCTCCCGGACCACACTGGCGCGGATTTTCTCTCCAGCAGTCCTTTGACACCAGAATGACTAAGAAATGGAATATTTAGAATGAAGACACGGTCGCTGCAGTTTTAAGACTCCCAAAATCTCAGCCACAAAGGAATGCATTCAGATGTTCAAACACAGGCCTTTAGTTGGAGTTAAAATAATTTGAATTCCAGTGTCTGCCTGACATACACGTTGTTATAAATTCATAAAACTCCTGTTCAGCAGCCCCTAAAAGGACCGTGAAAGAGGTCCTTTAAAGTAAGATCGGCAGCACAGCGTAGTCCCGCTGGGATTTTTCTGTCTAAAAGTTTAACACACCCCACAGAGCCACTTTAACAGCTTTTCTTTGGGGGAAAAGCGACGCGTTTGGCGTAAATAGAAAACGTCTCTAATTGAGGGGGCTGAAGGAAGCTGTTGTAAGCCCAGGAGCCCTGAACAAAGGCGGCAGTGAGCGCAGGGCTGGGTGCTGCGAGCGCTGGCGGGCGTTCACGCTCGCCCGAGGAAGCGGGCTGCCCGTGTCGCTTGGTGCTCCTGGCGAAAGTCAAAATAAGGAGTGGAATTCTGCAGGCTAGAGAGGAAAGGTAGTGAACGGCGACCGCCAAAGCCACGGCAGCGTGTTTAAGGCGGAATGCAGCATGGTCTGGAGGATACAAAAATGTGGTGAAAAATCGAGAGAGGCGATGCAGCAAGGGTGGCCGAGCCTGCTCCCCCGCGAGAGGGTGTAGGAAAGGTGGCAGGGGTGCCAGCTGGGGGGCTGTGCCCTTGTCCTGACGGCCACCGGCATTTCTTCTGGGCCGAGCGGCTCCCAGGTGCGCGGCCGTTTGTCTCGCCATCGCGGTGACTCCCAGGCTGGCTCTGTGCCTCGGTGGGACTGGAGGGAGGTTTGCAAAACCCACGGGGATAGACCCAGGATAGGCTCCTCCTAGAAGCGGACCCACGGCACGGAAGGGGCGTTTTCTGCATCCTGTCGCTCAAGGTGGTTGAAGACGGGTCACAGCACTCATCCAGTCAGGACCAAATTCCCATTTTAAGTAATGTCATTTTTCTTAAAGGATTATTTGCTCACTTTGTCCCCCTGCCCGAGACGACGTGGCCGCGCCAGTGCTGCGTTGCAGCAAGGCAGTAGGGCTTCCACGCCGTGTTAATGCTGCAGCTGAGGACACCAGCTACGGCAGGCACCAGCTACCAGCTGCACTGA
>NW_010399606.1:60242-66411 GCF_000710305.1 Buceros rhinoceros silvestris
GGCTCTGCGAACACCCGCTTGTTTCTTCTGGAGGGGGAAGTTCCACAGGTAGTGCAGGTCGTTCAGTCTCTCTGCCCTCCTTCCCTGGGAAGCCTCACAGAAAGCTGTTCCTCTTCTCAAACCTCTTACAATCAGCCTGAATTCAGCTGGATGCTTTTCCTGCTTCTTTATTTCTTAGGGTCTGAGCCGTAAGAGAAGCGTTGGCTGAGAAGCCGGGTCTGTCACCAGAGCCCGAGCGATGACCGCACTGGTGAGCCCTCTGATTTCTATCGGTTCAGGTAACGTCTGCTTTTGACTTTGTGCTGAACTATAGCTGTGGGGGGTTTAATGGAAATGGGGTTTCTGTCTCGAAGCAGAAGCGCGGAGCTGGTCACACTAGTTCAGAGGCAGTTTTTAGCACGTCCCAGCCATTGCTGGAGGAGGAAGACTGAACTGGAGCATTATTCTGCACAGGAGGGGATAGGATCAGAGCTCTCATCTGCAGCCCAGATGATAAAAGAGATCTTGCCTGACATGTGGAGGAGAAGTGGGATTTTTTTTTTCCCTTTCCTGACTAAGCAACTTTCCGGTACCACAAAGCATTCTGCAATTCCCTAACCCCATCCGTCCCAGGAGGCCCCGAGTCACACACAGCCTCCGTGTCTCACTCAGCCCTCACTTGGGTTGAGTAAGTTCAGCTCTGCTTTTAGCCCCGGAGAGCGGCAAACCAGCCTCATCTTCTGTACAAGGTTAACTGTAGTTTTTTGTGTCGTCGGAGTCTGAACAGCTTGTCCTGGGTTCGCCAGTGGTTAGTGTCTCTGGACGGGAGTGTTTTTGCCTGGGTGGTGCAGAGACATCCTGGTGGCTGTTGGTCTGTCTGCCAGCCTTTGCGCTGGCCGTGAGAGACTGGAAACTCAGGTAAGGTCAAGTGGGTGCTTCTATTCGTTGTCAGGTGAACATGGCCCAAACCTGTGAGAGATTTTGATGACAGAATCTCGTCAAAAATACCCCCCAATACTGAACACCCACGACATCTCCTTGTATGCTTGTCCACTGGTGCCACGCCGATTTGCCCCCCATTCTAGGCTGCCAGATTGTGAAGGAGCATGGAAAGGGGCAAAGCTCGGGTATAATGAGTTGGATATTCATGTTCTTTCTGCTGGCATTTGTGGCACTCAGCCTGGGAGACTTGGGGTGTAAGAAATTCCGCTATTCGAAGAGCCTGGTTGTCTTCACTACAACTCTAAGCAGCACATAAACATTTACAGGGCAGCAATGTGTATGTTTGTGCTTGCTCGCTGAGACACAAGTACGCTCCCTGGGCTGGCTCCGAGGGGAAAGCCCACGGTCACGTCCAAGGCTCCGAGCTTCCTTATCGAGCAGTAGTTTCTCACTCATGCCAAAACCGAGCGTAAACAGTCCGAGGTTCTCCCAGTCCACCCACGACCTGCTGCCAGAAGAGACGCACAAGCTGCCGAGCAAGAGGAGCTGCTCTCCAGTAACTGTGCTTGGTGCCAACACCATGTGAAGCGAAGTGCATCGGGTCGTAACAGCTGTAGGTGCCCTGCTGCGCCCGTCAGGAGCCAGAAACGCACAACCGGGGCAGGAGGGGGAGATCTCATAAGGGAGCGTGACACACTGCGGTGACAGCCGGGGTTGGTTTCTGATGAAGATTAGGAGAACTGGCGTAACAGGAAATTGTTTTCTGCTACAGAGGAAAATCAATTGTCTTTAAATACGGAATAGTGTAATTAGCAAATGTTACTAATTGCCGCAAGACAGAAATGCAAGTGTGTGTGGCTGGGCTGGCTGAGCCAAGAGAGTGTTGTGAAAAAATATGGTAGAGGAGGCTTTTAGAAATGAATATTTTTCTGGAGTACGTCTCCATCCCTGGAGATCCACATGGCTGGACAAAATAGCAGGGGTGCAATAAAAACATATACTTCCCAATTTTCCCATGTGAAAGAGCATTTAAAAACATCTGTTTGTCAGAGCGCTTCTCCTAGGACACGCTCAGAAGAACAGGGTGGATGCACGGACTCCATCTGGCAAGCCCGCTCGAAGCCCACCAAGCCACGTGAGGCCGATGATGGATGATGGCAGGATGTCGTCTGACCTGCCAAGGGCTTCCAGCCCGGGATTACTAAAGGCCACGTATGTTGGTTAAACAGGTCACGGTGCTGTTTGTGTTAATGCGCTGATAAAAAGGCAGGGAAGTGGAGCTGGAAAATTCTCCAGGCCATTCTTGTCCAGATAAAAGGCTCTTTTTAGTAGAAAACAGAGGGAAAAAAACCCTATTCCATATGTTTTTGAGCAGGGGTAGGAAAACCTCCAAAGCTGCCTGCAGGGAGCAGGGACATCTGCAACGAGAGCAGGGTGCCCGGAGCCCCAGGGACCAACTGACCTGGCATGGTGCAAGGGATGGAGCTTCTCCCACTGCACTGATGCTGCAGGGTGCCCGGAGCCCCAGGGACCAACTGACCTGGCATGGTGCAAGGGATGGAGCTTCTCCCACTGCACTGATGCTGCAGGGTGCTGTCAGTTGAGGCACACGCCTCTCAACGCCTGATTTTTGTGAAGCATCCGTACCGCTCCAGAAAGGCAGTTTAAAGGTGTCCCAGTGCTGCCCTGGCCCTTCTGTGCCGTGAGTATTAATTAAATGACCCTTGGTGTAATTCCCTGCAGATATTGTGCCCTGTACGGCAGCAGAAGCAAAATCCAAGTCGGGACCCGTTTCTGCTCGGACGCAGATGCCCAGATCCAGGCTGCAGGCAGGGCAGGTCTCCTGGAGGGATGCAGAGGCCCCTGGGGAGGAACAGCATCTCCCAACCCTGCCCTGCTGCCTTCCTGCAAACGTTTTGGGAGGGAGAAGCTGAGGTTTGGCCTCTCCACCTCCACAGCATCCCTTCCAGCAGCCCGGTCCCCAGCTTGAGCCTAGTTTTCCCACACGCAGCCGCCCCAGGGCTCGCTCCATCCCTCCCTCCACCAGCCTCTTACATCCCTCCATGCAGCCCTGTGCATCCTCCTCCTGGTAGAAAGCACCCAGATAAATTGCACAGTTACTGAAAACCTCTTTAGAAAACTGGAGAATAACTCTGTCCATCGTTTCCTGGAGTGATTCACAGGTGACAGTTTGGGGATGCTGCAGCACCAGAGTGAGATGCGATTGCTCCTGCAAGAACCAAGCCAGGCTCCATCCTGGAAATACTTCTCCCTTATAAACTGCTCGCTCTGTTTATATTCTGGTACTGAAGCCTTTATTACGTTCCTGCTAAAACACACCACAGCACGTGTCTCGGGCTGTGGCGTGCCTAGCCCAGGCTCCTGCGGGAAATGACCTGCCTGGGACAGCTGCGGCCCCGGGGATGAGACCTGGCCACGTCCGCAGAGGCACCGGTGTGCTGCCAGTGGCTGGTTTCGTTGCAAATAGGTCACATGAGTATACGATAGCTGCTTTTAGAGAGAGATCTACTTATAAATCGTCACCCAGACTCCTCCTGATCATCTTTTTGCATAACCATACAGCCCTGCGCTTCAAAATCGTGCTTCAAAACCTGAGGGCGTTTTCTCCCAGACAGAAAAATGATCAGGGGCGTGCGTGGATTTCTCTGCGTTTTCTCCACCTCTGCAATGTGAGCCCAGAGCCAAACGTGGCAGCGAGAAAAGAGCACAGCCGATCCCCTCCCTGCTTCCCTTCGCGACTTCCTCGTTTACCCGGGCAGGCAGCGCTTTGCCCCAGCTTGCCATCGGCTGTGGCACCTCAAGGGCTGTGCCGCTGCGGCGACGTGCCCGGCACCGTGTCCCACCGAGATGGGGCCGAAATCAGGGACCCCCCGCCCGGGGCTGCTTCTCCCCACATCGCTGCCTCCCTCCGCTGCGATTGCCACGTGGAGCGGGGCTGGGTTACAAGCTGTCAGCATTATTTTGCATGAGTAAATGCAGCGTGTAAGCCTTGCCCACAGGAAGAAAAACAGAATAAATGAGCAATGGTGGGGTTTTTTCTCCGGGGGACGGCGTTTAGAATAAGTCCATTCAAATTGGCACATAGATTGCGGTCCTGTGCTATGACAGCAATCGCGGACCCCTTAAACTCTTAATAGGCATGGGCTGTAAAACTCGCAGGAACTATAAAAACGTGGGACCGTATCTAATCGCAGCAGAAGGGTCTCCACGTCAGTGTAGTATTACATCTCCGCTCCCGCAGAAAGTTCACGTTAATCATCTGCTCGCTCGGGAACACCCGTAGCCCGCGCCTCGCGGAAGAACAAACCCGAGCACGCCACTTCAAAGGTATTTTGCTGTCTCAGGCTCACTGAAAGCGTTGCGAATTAAACACCGACGTGCCTTTGAGTCGCTTGGCTACGATTCCGCTCCGAAGGCGCTTGCCATCAAAGTGTCTGCTCATGCGTGCGGAGCCGGGAAGGAGGCCAAGCCCAGCGCGCCGGTTCCCCAGCCGAAGGGCTCCGGCGGCCTTTTCCCTGTCGTCCGCGCGAGCATTGTTCTGCAGACAGCTGATGGGAGCCGCTGGCGTAGGAAGGAAACGTACTTCACATCGCTGGGGAAGGTCAGCGGCATCTAAGCAGCCGTTTGGCAAGAAGGCAGCTTCCCCCGCCCCTCCAAGGTGGTGAGCTCCTGCGGGTCCCGCTGCAGAATGATAGACGTCAGATAAAAAGTAATGGCAGAAAATGTACGTGTGACCCCTAAAAAAGGAAGTCAGGAAAAAAGCCTCGTCTGAGGGAAGTTACAGATTCTTCCTCGGTTCCGTGATTGAAAGATGAAAATAGAGACACCTATTCCCAAATACTCCTGTTCCTCCAAAGGGTTTGGGTTTCCTAGAGCTCTGAAGAGCCTCGTCTCAGTGTCTTTGAAGAAAACAACCCCGCTAGACCCTGGCTGAGTCTCCGATACGCTGGGTAGGAGCGTGCCTTCCCTTGATTAACCTTACATCCTTCAGCAAGGAGCGGGGAAGAAGTTGCGAGAGCGATGCGTAATTTCCTTCTCGATCGCTCTTTGCCCATTAACGTTGCAGGTTCCTCCCGCAAGCGGTGGGGTTCACGCTCCCGTCCTCACCTACCTGCTGCTCTGCTACAGCCTTCTCTCGGGCTGTAGGAACACGGACCCAGCAATCCATCGTTCAGCACTGAAGTGGTTGCTCAACATTTCAACGCTGGACTCTTCCCCATTTCGAATGAACATGGTCATACGGAAAACAGCATCTCAGCTAACCCGAGCCTCCACCCGCCTGGCACAAACCAGCTGCTGGGGGCCACCGCGGCCTCTCCCAGCCACCAGACAGGAGACAAGCCCTTTGCACTGGGCCAAAAGGGCCCTGGCACAGGCGGGGGCTCTCTGTGCTTTGCTCGACGGGTATCCAGGTGCAAGATAAACCCTCCTGAGCTGCTGGGGCTTGTGCAAAGCAGGGTGCAGCCCCTCCAGCGCCCAGCTTCTCCCAAAGCGAAACAGGGATGCGGGGCTCAGCCTGAGGATGCTGCGGCACCCCTCCCTCCCTCACCCCCAGCGCGGAGGAAGGCTTGGAAAAGTTTGACGAATGGGACTGATTAATGGACAGAATGTTTTCCTGGGGCCGTGTGGCGGCTCCAGCACTACTGATCCCTTCAAAGCTTGGCGGGACACGGATAGTGGAGGCAAGTGCTGGGGACAGAGGGAGCTCCACCGCCCAGCACTGGGACTTCCCCCTGCCTGCCTTCCCTAGAAACCATAAAACCCCTTATCTAACTCTGTGCTTTTTGCGAGTCCAAAGTTTATCAGCTTATCAGCTCAAGCTCCAATCTAGGGCTGTTACTGCAGGGACGAGCCTCTCAGTCCAGCTTGGAGCCTCCTTGGAGGCCCCAAACCAATTTAGAAGCTGGTTTGACAGCAGACAGGCACCTTTTGCCGGGGTTCACAGCTCACCGGGCCAAATCTCATGGACGAGTCAGGCTGTTTGAGATCTGGCCTCAGTTGCTCAGCAGTGCTCCGGAAGGGAACTGGTCAACCAGGGGAGAGGATTTCTTTGGTTTCTGACATGTTTTGGTCACAGCCCAATTCACAATTATTAAAGGCAGCGAATTTCCACGTTCCTTAACATCTGGCTCTACTTCCTGGAGCCTGGGGCAGAATTAAAACAAGTCCTGGGAACGCAGGACACGTGCCTGGGCGCGTAGGATCAACAGCAGCAGTTGGTTTACTC
>NW_010399607.1:0-611 GCF_000710305.1 Buceros rhinoceros silvestris
GTACAGATCTCGATTTTGATTATCTGGCACAGCGATATAAAAATTTCTTAGAAGGCAAGCAACTACCATACGAATTAAGTGTGAGTAAAATAATAGGGCATCCGAAAACTTAAAAGGGAGTAAATTGGGAGGAACCAAAACCAATAACAAAATATTTAGAGGGCAAGACCGGATTGGCCTCCATTTATCGCTGCTGAGAAGAAAAGATATTCCGACTGCTGGGGGCAATCCAGTAGGTCAGGAAAAGCAGGAAAATGTGCCATACCGGACCTCTGTGGATACTATGGATTCTCCTGTGGCTACCCCTTTTAAACTTTACAAAAGACCGCATTGGCCTCCATTTATCGCTGCTGAGAAGAAAAGATATTCCGACTGCTGGGGGCAATCCAGTAGGTCAGGAAAAGCAGGAAAATGTGCCATACCGGACCTCTGTGGATACTATGGATTCTCCTGTGGATACCCTTTATAACTTTAACAATTAAAACCAGAGAAAACCCCTGTAATCGGTGCTACACTCCTATACGATCAAGAGGAAAAATAGAATATGCCTTTGCAGCTTACACTCATATAAATGCCGTGCGCTATGATCAAAGAGATCTTAAAACATGTAA
>NW_010399608.1:0-1980 GCF_000710305.1 Buceros rhinoceros silvestris
TCTATTGGCTCTGTGTTCCCTTTGGAACACTGTGTGCTTTGGTCACAGCCAGAGTCACTTGTGCATCTAAACGCAAAGCACCCTCTGAAGCTATTCCTACTGCAGAACAGCCACAGCTCGTGCTTTCTGTGCCTGGCCACGAGCAGACACAGGAGGCAGCACCCAAGTTTTGTGTGTTGTTACGTCCTCCCAGGGAGGGCAAGCCTCATGTGTTCTGCCTTGCACAACTGCCTCTGTGCCTTTTTTTATTTATATAAAGGGCCAAGCCGTTACTATTTAAAAGGTTTGGCATATTATTGTTCCCTTTACAACTGTACAGCTTAAGTTCCCAACGTGTCACACGCAGGTCTTCGCCACCACACTTTCTGAGGGCTCGGCGCCGTGCAGCTGTTTAATGAACAAGAACCTACAGTTCGAAGCTGGTAAGAAACGAGAGTGTGAAGTGAAGCATCTCAAAATTACAGTTCTGAAAAGTAAAATGGACAGATGTCAGTAGGAGCTGCAGGGTTTCTGTCCTGGTAAAAAACGTTAGTCATGTATTTCATTGCCTCCTTACACCTAGTAAGTGCAAAGACCTTTGTCAGGAAAATACTTCTGAAAAATTCAGGAATACTTCAGATGCCTTCGAGGTCTATAAATACAATCACACCCTTAGGAAGAGGAAGAATTCCTACTCACCAAAATTATGACCAGCAAAGGAAAGCAGAGGACGCTCCTGCTCCCTCATGGCTTCTTCCTGGCATTCCCTTCCCTTTGCCGAAGCTGCTGCTCAGGGGAAACGGGAGTAGCTTTGGCAGGCAGCGTTACCCCTGCGGCTGGCTGACAGAATTTAGGACGGGCAGTACATCGATTTTCTATTCCCTTAACAGGTCACGCGTTCAAAATGGATACACCAATTGATCGTTCATCTAAGGCAGAACTAATTGCACAGGCATGGTCACACACTAGAACTTCTGCCAACATGATCTGGAATGCAGCTCAGAGAACCTCGGCGGTGTTCACGTGCTGCTGCAGAACCACACACCACTCAGCTGAACTGGCAGGTGTGGTTTAGACCTCTGACGCAATCAGTGTAAGGCCGCATGTTTGATCATCTAATGCATATTACAGATTTCCTAAAGATCTGCAAGTTTTTCAGACCCCTGCTCTTTGTTTCTGGTCAGACTGCCATCAGTTCGTCACTTCCAATTCACCTGGACACGGACATTTTCTAATTTCCAGTTATGCCTTTCCAGACTTTGGTCACTGTTTGGCAAGAGTCTCTTCAGGAATGCAGCACCTCCGACTCCAGCAGAACATCAGTGCAACGTATGCTAATTCACTGGCCACTTCAGTTTAACGCTAGCCACAACTGACACAAGCCTGCGAGCAGCTGAACCATGTACTAATACACGTATGTAGCTTGAGCTGGGATTTCTTTTTGTTCACTCAGAAGATTATCACCCATTTACAGTGACAAAAGCAACACCGAAAAATACATGAGTTAAACTCACTGGGAAGTTGGGGTGAGGTTTAGTGTCTTCATCCACTCACGTGCCATGCAGTAACTGTTTTGTAGCTCCATAACATCATTCAAAACCCCAAACCACCGAAGTTTGAAATAGATGATGTGTATATATGTATATAACCCCCGTCTTTCAGAAAGGTTCCTCTCTACATCCCCAACTATATATTTTGAAAATAAAATCACAAAAGTTTAACATATATTTCAGAATAGTCAGCTTGCTCCCTGAGCCCAATTAAAAAAAAAAAACCTTCAGCCATACAAAAAATACTATTTAAGTTGATTATAATTTAGGAACACAAGTAAAAGGAACGTATTTTACAATAGCTTAAAATCCATGTCAATCTCTCCTGTCTTTGGGTTGAAAGTTATAGCGTATGTGACAGCAGTAGGAAGGTCTGACAGCGTTTCTGATTCAATAACAGAACTGAAGAAGTAGACAGCTTGCTTGTGGTGGGGATTCCATTCACAGTTTC
>NW_010399608.1:2105-12529 GCF_000710305.1 Buceros rhinoceros silvestris
GAGAGAGTTAAAAGCAAAAGAAGTCAAAACTTTACAGTGTCACTGCTAGGCAGCACTCCTGCAGAAAGAGCTCTAGTTCCCAGGTCAGTACACAACGATCAGACAGTTACCACCACATCCACTGCCATCCATCCCACTGCAGCAATACAGAACCTGCAATTCCACATGCTACCCCCCACAGTGACGTTGTAGAGGAAAAATGGATTTGGTCAAAGAATATTCAGATGGAATACTGAAAATACTTACTCATTCCCCTCAAAGGTTTTGCTTCTGTTAAACTGAGAGAAGGGATTTGTATGAATAAATTCAACTTCGAGCTAGGGTAATATTTAAGATTTGACTGTGGTTCCAAACTATGGGAGCATTTGGATCCAGCTCAGACCCTCCTGCTCCCCCCAAACCTGTGAATGGATAGTTCCACTCGTTCTGCCTACACGGTATTCAAACAGTGTAACAGAGAGCACTGCAGAAACCAAGCATGGCCCACAGACCCCTTCTTCAGCACTGCAATCCTATAGACTTTGACATAATAAAAGAGATTCAAGAAATACCTTTTCATTTGAAATCTGCATCAGCCCTGTACTAACGGAAATATCAGCAGCAAGATGATACTCCATCCACAGAACTGCTCCGTGGCTCGTTCCTTTCCTGGGGAGAGGTGGAAGATCAAAACCTGTTATTTTATACAACACTGACAGCTTAAACACTGCACCATTCCTCACGTAGTTTAGGTGAGAGCTGTGACTTGTTTCCTTGAACAGCTGAATAATTTGGTAAATGGGTACCAACTTTGAAAGTATGTGCAGATACAAAATCTAAAAAAGACCAGAGGAGAGTATGTTGTAACTAAAACTCAGTCATGAATGACTAAAATACGTCATGACTATGCTCAGAACCACAATCATTTAACAGGTTCTCCATCATGTGGCATAAATTAAATGGCATTTTTGGGGAGTCTTTCCTTCAGAGACCCTGGCTTCTCGTTTCTGAATTCTGAGGAAGTATTTACTACACGTATCATCCCACTTCAAGTGTCTGCGCCAAAAGAAGCAGAGCTCAGCTAGCGTTTTGCCTGTAAATGCAGCAACTGGTGCAAAGACAGAGACCCCATGCAGACGGTGGGGTCCTTCAAGCTTTTGTGAAAGCTTGAATTTTGTTTCATGAAGAGAAACACGTTATTTCAGCAGTGTTCGAGCTGCATAAGATTGCGTAAGTACAATCTGTAGTTAGATCATAGTGAAAAATATCTGAGAAGATGCGATCAAGAGAGTCAGAATTATAGCTAAAAGGAAGAACAGTGTACACTGTAAAGCTATTAAACAGAGTAATTTGGAAAGCTAAATAGGGAGCTTTTTCTGCAAGAAGTCAGCAACAGGGAACAAACAGGAAAACATTCAGACAATGGTTTATTTTCTCTAAGCTATAAATTAATACATTGAAGTTTTAAATCGTGGTAACATCTAGAAAAATGTTATTTCTGAAACATAGACACATTGTCTGAGAAATTACCCTTATTGTAATACTGTAACCTTACTGTTACAGCCTATTTTCCACAGGAAATTTGTGTCAGAGTAACTTTTGCAACTTTGGTTCACATTATTAAAAACTGTCAAGTAATAACATAATAAACAAAGAGCTTGAATATGAGGTAGAAAAAAAATGGATGATGACAAGACATTTACTGCAGTGGGAAAACTCACCGTGAAAGATTCAGAGAACCCTCTGTGCTGAGACAGTGCTGCGGTACAGTCTTTCTGAAGTCAAATGTCAAAACCTCCTGGGGGTCAGAGAGTGACTTGCAAGGGTATTCCCACAGCGGGTGAGGTTCTGCTTCCTTGGATTCCCTAAAATTCAGAGAATTCTAAAAAAAGAAAGTAATAGAACTATCTGAAAACAGTCCAAAGGCAAACAGTCCTTCAAGTTAATGAGGTGTCCTGAACACAAGAGGATTTAAGCAGTAAAGCTGCAGGAGGACAGGGCTGCACTCCTTGGGCACAAGGGAAAATACGTACCACATGCATGAACTAACAGCTATGACTATGGTCCCCATAGAGAAACGCAAACAGGCACTTCCAAACCACACTGCACTCACCTTTTCTTCTCCCCTGAGATGAAGTCTACTCTAGAACTCGCACTCCTCCACAATGACTATAAAGCCAATCTCAACGGCTAACTCAACTATGGGTATGGACAATACAGCTCCAGAAAGCGACACAAACAAATCTCACCCTTCATACCTATTTCTTGGAAGTAAAAAACCTTTTCCTCTTTCTAAAGTACCTGCAAGGGCAAGTAAGGGCAGCGGGCTTCATCTATGAACAACTCCCAGGTGATTTGATTTCAAGCTCAGAATAAAACTTTGAGAACAGTATTTTTCTTTTTGAATGAAGTATTTTCAAAACAGTGCTAAGCACTGAAGAGCTTAACAAATGAGAAGAAACAGACCAGCCCAAAACCCACACCACAGAGTTTCTTTCTGTTCTGCAAGAACAAAATAGTCACCTTATCTATGGAAAACTGGAACAAAGGTGTTCTGCCTAACATACAGTCTTTCAACAGTCACTAAATACTTTCTTAACCCAAGTGTTTTATTATGCTGAAACTATTTGCAGTCTTCTTACTTTAATCATATCATCCATAGTCCGGACATCAAAACCTTCACAGGTGCCACATGGACTCCGGATTCTCCATAAATCCTAAAAAAGGAAAAGGGATTTTGTTTGGCTTTATTAAATAGGAAATCTTAAACTAATTTTAGCTGTAGATTAGACATTTGATAACAAGCCAGATGAAGACTCTACTATCGAGACCTTCCTAAACCATTAGAACTACTGCATAAATCAGCAGATAGTGTGATTCTGGGAAAATATTTTGCAAGTCAGTTAATTCTTCAGCCTCGGTTTTCAACTCCTCTGAAGAATCTACCATGTCTCCTACCATCTCCGTGCATAGTTTACTTCAGAGTAGGTATGGACCCGCCTAGAATAAACCCCTAGAGCCCCCCATTTCCACTACCCAGTGCAGGTAAGTACTCCCAGTCGCATCAGACATCCTACAGCCTCTTGGAGCACAATACTTCCCTCCAGCACTCTGAAAGATCAGTAAAATCATTTCAGGCACTTCACACTATGCCTGTCACTGCCCTCAGCAACCCACCAGACAGACAACGGTTCAGGTCAACTTTTGCTTTTTCTTAGACTGCGTTAATGGTCTCTCAACAGAACAAGAACGTGCACTAGCTGTGGATATACATGTTTTATTGTCTGTTCAGTGTTGTACTTAGCAAGCTCAAACATCCCCGCTCTACAGGATGGCAGCAGGACAACTACACGTTTAAATAAACGCTATTATAATTTATGCCTGAATACAGCATGAACTGGAGTGATGATAATCCATCTCTGAAAGTCTAACTGACAGAACTATCAAATCAGATAGGTTACATCCTGCTCCCTAAATGCAATTACGGACTAAAACAAGTTTACAACTGAAATAATTTCATCAAATTCTTTCTCCTGGATCCCGCTTTTGCTAATTGCTTAACTGCAATGACATATCCCTATTCTGACAAGACAGAGCAGCCTACAGAACCAGTCCTGCAGAATACCTTACACCACCACGTCTGTTCCTTCTGTCTAACCAAGAACCTGTAAGTGCCGAGGTTATTTAAAAAACTCACAGACTCCTGTCTTTGATTCATCACTGAACAAAGAGGAAAAAAAATTAAAGTAATAGCTTTTGGAATAGCTAAATGGAACAAAACACAAGCTAAATGTTCCACTAAAATAGCTTCATGGAATCATCTCTGAACATAACCCTGTAAAACTGAGTGTGAAACTGAGGTTCAGGTGACACGAATGCTACTAGACTGCTGAACAATCTTAAGTCATCATTCTGCATGCTCCCATTTCCTCACCCAGAACACAAAGAGAATAATGCTTACTTCCTTACAAAATGTTCTGAGTTCTTAATCCTCTAGACAAGAGCACAGAATTTAAATTAACCACTTATTTCTATCTGATTACTGTTATTAGCCTTAAACAACTGCTTTCGATTACAAGATTCAGATTTACATTTTTTTACCCAGTATACATTTAAATTCTCTACATTTTTGCAGAAAACTGGAGGGTATGTAAAAACATGCAGCGTAGCTGATTAGTCCCAGAGAGAAAAAGAACATACCTATTTTCACATGGACAAATCAAAGGTGGAAGTATGAGAACAAGGTTAAAGAGCATTTGAATAAGGAAACTGTTAAGGGAGAGAAGGCTCAGACACAAAACCACACAGCTGGCGATCCAGACAGAGGGAAGAGAAGAGAGAGAAAAGACCTGGAATCTTTAACAGATGAACTGAAGGTTATGTTATGTGAAAAGGCATTAGATTACAGGCATTTTTGAAATATATAGATATGTGTATTTTAGTGATGCAATTTCAGACTGAAGGGTTCCCTCTCTTAAGCTACTGGATAAAAACTTTGTGTATTAATTATGAAAGTATTTATTTAATTTCCATTGTCATTGCAGGTAAACTCTTCACAATCTTTACTGACCATAACTGCAAAGAAGTTTATACCATTGCACAACTTCTGAAAGTTGACTTTTCAAAGTATTTTTAAGATGCGACCCGTTA
This sequence comes from Buceros rhinoceros silvestris, assembly GCF_000710305.1. NCBI lineage: Eukaryota > Metazoa > Chordata > Aves > Bucerotiformes > Bucerotidae > Buceros > Buceros rhinoceros. Next base: position 6,735 of record NW_010399608.1, read on the forward strand.
TGCTCAAATTTAGAACCGTGCACAGCCTCAAGTGGTTAAAAAGAAGAATATGCCTATAGACAAATCCTGCCTACAGACTTACATTCATAAAGCATCACTTTAAAAACTGGTATTTTGCAGAATATCTGATTTTATAAATAACCACGATCTCACACGTTTCAGCAATATCGCTCTAATATAAACAAACATTTTAAACATTCAGCCCTTTCATTTAAAAGGGTAAAATTACCAGTTAGTTTTTTGACAAGAGATGGCTGAAATAGCAAAAGTCATCTGTAAGATGTTGAATACTCTTTTCTCAGGTGGTAAGATCAAAGTGGACAGTATTAAGATGAGATAAACTTGTTAAAAATCCTGGGAGAGTACTCACATTTAACTTGTGTAAACATCAGACTGATAGTTCTAAACAGTCTCACCTGAAACTCCACAATCATCACATGCAAAGACGCAGATTGAGGTAGGACAGTGACGTTGCTGGAGAGGTGACTGGTCACAGCTGTCCTGGCATACCAGAAATACAGGTTATGCCACGGCAACAGGCTTGTAGTAAAAAACGGCTCTCCCATGAGAACAGAAATCTTGGCAAGAAAGGAAGATAAAAATCATTATAAAAAGACCGATACCTCAGCACCACAGGCTGTGCATGTCTTCAGTAGTTGGCAATGCAATGCAGTGAGTGAAGTCATGGAGATAAAAACATGCTGTTCCATCAGGATTTCATCACTGCATCCCGCACATGCTGCAGCAGAACATATGCAGCTAAACCAGTTTAACTCTCCTTGTAACCTTAAAGTCATATCTTTTCAAAAAAACAATGTGAAGGCCCTCCCACCATCTTTAGACTAACCCTGGGACAAGGTCTGAACCAACTACCCATTGCACTTTATACGAACTGGGATATAATGGGATTCACTGTGGTTACAGTAGCATGCAGGAAAACAAGATTCATTTTCTTTCACCCTACTGAAATTCATTGTTGTTAACTGTAGAATACCTTTTTATCTTCCAAATGAGAAGATGTCAGCAGCTCCGGGCGTGCTTCTATTATTTTAATTTTATCTTCAAGGTGATTTGCTTTAAAAAACTAGAACAAAAAAAAAGCTGGAGCTGAGACTCAAACCCATACCAAACCAACACTTTTATTAAAAATCAACAAAAAGGAAACCAATAGGCAAAAGAAATTTTTAAAAAACTGACTACTATCACTCATCAGGATGATACAAATCTACTCGTGAAGGGTGCACGCACCTAGAGCCAACATGTCACCTAGTGAGCTAAAGCACATGCCCTCCATACTCCTTCAATTAAGTATAGAAAAAGGCAGGTAACACAAAAGTTGCCTCACCTCCATTCATTTGTACTTTAAAGCACATGGAAAGGACAGTCAAGACAGCCAAGAGTGACTTCAGCTGTGGATGCGCTGCAGGCCTGGCCTTAGACATGCCATGAGCGCGTTTACGGCTTTAACGGAAAACTGAATACTCACTTTTTCCATGACGGAACGGGACACGGCAGAGTTCTCTAATGTAAACACCTAAAGAAAACACACAACAGCTGGTCAACTAGCTTCATAATTTTTAATTAAAAGAATATGTAAGCAGACAATGAAGGAACTATTTTGATGCGTAAGAACCACGTGTCTATTCCACAGCCCACTGTCACGCACCTTTTAACAACAAAACCACCCCCAATAACTACAGGCTAAATAATGCTCTTTTCACAGACACACAGGAAAATAAACCAACAGAAAGCAAGTATTTATTTTGCATTTTTAAGAGGCATATAGCATGTTAACACTTGCTCTAGGCATATATATGCTGCTGAACAGGATGGCAAACAGGAAGTAGTGGGGAACAAGGAACACCACTTTCAGTCATTGGTAAACATCAAACTGGTAATTATTATCTCTCCTTAGATTTCAGCTTGATCAGAGGTGAATTTAACGTCCACTTCAACAGAATGGGAGTCTCTTTCTCTCTCGTGCCTGACAAGGCACTGGACGTAATTTAATGGGCTGGAAATGCAGAACTGTGTGAGAGACCTAAAAATACCAAACTAAACCGCAAAGATCAGAAAACCAGGAAGAAGTACGGTACCTGCTTTGCTCCCAGATAGTGAGCCAGCACCGGCAGCAGACTGCCATCGCTGATACACAGGCAAACACTATCTGTTTTCAGAACCTACAGAAATTAAACAGTCACGGTTACTCCTCTTCCAGATGAAAAAGCTTTCAAATTCTACACATTTTGGCTGTTTTTTCCCCCCCCACTTTATACACTTCCATATCAAATAAGGACTGGGAGGTGCAGTGTTAGTATGAGCACTTCAAGCAGAACAGATTAGTGTAAGAAATGTTCATGTAATCCCCTTATTTTAGGTCAGAAATGTTTGCACACAAATGTAGCGGGTGTCTTTAGTCGACTACCAGCACCCCTGCTACACAAGCACACGAGAGCTGCTGCAAATTCCGATGCAAAAATGGCTGCTCGAGAAAAAGTAATACCAAAGTTTACACGACAAAATGTAACTCACATGGGCTGATGTAAATAAAATACATTTTGTGAGCAAAGTCCTTTAGCAAGGAAGAAACAAATTCCATAAATAATTCCTGCAAATAAACCAACACACACAAAGTAATACCAAAGTTTACACGACAAAATGTAACTCACATGGGCTGATGTAAATAAAATACATTTTGTGAGCAAAGTCCTTTAGCAAGGAAGAAACAAATTCCATAAATAATTCCTGCAAATAAACCAACACACAAGCCACAAACCCTACAGGCACCATGCACTCACTTTCTTCAAGGACTTGATGTATTGGCGTGTTCGGTTCTGATCGTTTAATTCCCCAAAGCGCGGCCTATTCCAAAGAAGATGAGCCTGACATCTACAAACAGGACTCTCAACACGAACCTCGGCTTTATTCTCCTCCCCTCCCCTGCAAAAACACGTCAATCAAGTGTTACCTGCAGCACCAGTAACATTTTCACAAACAAGCACCTTCTGCATTTCAGCTCGTACGGGCAGTAATGCACCCGGACTCCACTGCTAGTAGTTCAGTAGGGACCCTTTCTTAGCTTTGCATTTCCAAATGAAAAAAAGGGCCAACTCTCACCTTTTTTAAAAAATAAAACCAAGAACCTCCCAAACTTTGCACTGACTGTGACGGTCACCTATTTTAGGCTTTGACCTTCTAAGAAAAAAGTTACTCGTCACTAAGTCAAAAGGGCACATAAAATTCAGGCACTAACTTTTAAAGCTGCCATTGATTTTTAAAAATATTGGCTTCTATTTGTCATCACAACCAACATGATTAAGCTCCTTTTAATTTCAGCAGAAGCCATTAATCTCAAAAAGACAGTGCTGACTAAAATACAAAGTGACAGAATGGCAATTATTTCACTCCTTTACCTATACGCCAGCTCAGCTGAGCTGTAGTTCAGGATTTCCAGAAACCTGCCACAAGTAATTTTTGTTCCTCTGTCACAGAGGAGACAAGAGCCTACAGTTCAAACCTCAACTGTGGTTTTATATATCACATATTTTTTTTACCTGTGCATTGCCCATGAAGCGGCTTTTAATAATTTTCCAGTCTTTAGGTTCTTATCTTGCTCTTCTACAAAGCAGCTGCTCTGAGAGCAGCAATACTCAAGCCTGGAATGCAATACCACCCTTTTTTAACATGTGTTGTTACCTGGCTTTCTGCAGCTTGTACCACAGAGAGTACTCATCACGCCAGGCGGTCAGGTCCACCTTCTCACCCTGGAGAACGGGCTCCTCATTTGGAAGAAAATACACACACTGCATCCAGTGATCTCTCCACTGAAAAGGGTTCATAAACAAAACTTTAAGAATTAACTCACAAATAGTCAATGGAAAACAAATAACAGGAAATCAATTAGTAAGACGGGCACAACTTTGAAGCGCTGATGTACAACTAGTTGAAAGAAACTCTTTCATGTCTGCAAGGCTGAATAAGGATTATATCAACAAAATGTACTTTATATAGATTTCTTACAACAGAACAAGCCTGAGACCACTGGCCTGCTGACCAGCTAACCCTGTGTTCTAATCAAATGAAAAACAAATCCCAAATGCATTTTGCATTTATTAATGGAGTTTTGCCTCTATAGTTCACTTACACTAGAAACCTGTATCAAATTGCTGACAGTGACTAGTGGTTGGAGCCTCATGCATCCAACAAGGTCACTCAGATACAACAGCAGAACTCTTTTGTGTTTTAAAAAGCTCTTTTCTGCGCTGCAAGTGATCCAGGCTGATCGGGCAATCTGTGCTGACCGGATGCCCTCAAGCTTGGTAGTTTCAAATTTTATTCTCAAACACGGTAAGTGCAAACAGTCATTTTGTAGCTGCTTTTTGTCTAAGTCGATCCTACTAGTAAATACATCTGATGTTAGTACTGGAAGGGTCAGTACTTTACCTGGAGCGCAGAAGTGGATTTCACCCAGTATGGAGCCATTGTGCAGTTTGTCATCCCAGAGGGGTCCATGTCAATATCCCACCAGGAAAGTACGATTTGTGCCTTGCCCGACTTCACGGGCTCCAGCTGCACTCTGTAGCAGGTAGAAGCACTCCTTACTGGCTTACTGAAATCCACACTGCAGAGAAGCATCAAAATTGTACAAATAAATCGTTCAGCACTCTTCAGAAAGTCTTACTAGCTGAATACACAACTTACATAAAAGACGTAACAGGGGAATTTTGTTCTAAGCTAAACCACGCCTGCCTTACCTGAACATTGTCACCACATCGCTAAGGATAGTGAAGTCACTTGAAGGCATTTGGTTCAGCTGGATATCACAAACAGAAGGAACACCTGGACAGTTCTCCATTTCTGAAGGGGAGACAATAATTTTTTCACCATCCTCTGCTTCGACATGAACAGGAAACAGTTTGTTCCAGGACCACATCCTTTTGGATTCCACTAACTGGGCATAGACCGTTGCCCTGTGAGGCACTGCCTCACATCCTTCCTGAGTATTCAAAACAAAGGGTAAACGCGTTCAAGAAACTGGACTTATTAATACGCATGAGAGTTACATCAAGATGTGACACAGTTTAAAGAAAAGTTGGACTGGGAGCTTCGGAATCTTCAACAATTATTTCAGAGACTTCTGTAACATCAGAGCACTGTGACCTTGCCTCCACCTGTGAAATACGATACACGTATCTATGCCGTTCCGTGTGGTTCAGCAAGGCCAGACCACTTTATTAACCACGCAACAGCATCGTTTTACCAGCCTCAGTTAAACACGCATTTCCATTCTTGTTCTGAGATAAGGAGTTCTATCTGCAGCTTCTCGAGGCAGATAACTACGGAGTTACCAGTAACACAGAGTGCGATTGCAATGAGTAAATAAGAAAAACGGCTCAAATATTTATGCAATAACAAGTTTGTATCCGTGTTTGAAGAGTAGAAACCATGAAAGTTGCTCTAAAAAAGCACTGTGAACCAAGAGGTGACTTTGAAGCCCAGGAACAATGCCTTTACAAACAGAATAATTACAGTTTAGAGTTAAATATGGAGAACAGTTTAAAAGTTATGGAGCACTATTGTCTATACATGGAAAACTGTTGAAATGAAACTTAAGACAGTATGGTTTTGCCATCCACCTTTTCATTAAAGGGAAAAATTAGAAAGGGTGAAGGAGAAAGCCCTACAGTGATACCCATAGATAATGTGTCAGAAAAGCGACTGGATATTAACTTGACTGTATTTCCACAGGCAAAAAAGGTGCAGAGCAGCAAGAGCTCCTCAGGAAAAAAAAAAAA
>NW_010399609.1:0-475 GCF_000710305.1 Buceros rhinoceros silvestris
CCACCAACACAACGCCAAAGTGCAGCAGCTCTGGCGTGTTCCGATAGTAGAAGGGGTGAGGATTTTCAACTAAACGAGGTGAGAATCACACCAGATACCAGAAAGTGATCTATTTCCAGTAGGGTGATGAAGCTCTGGCCCAGCTTCCCCTGAGAGTTGGCAGAGGCCCCTCTCCCAGAAATACCCCAGGTAAGGTTGCACCCTGGGGTTCTTGGCAACCTCGTCTCATTGAAAATGTCCCCCTGCTCACTGCTGGGGTATCAGACTAGATGACCTTTAAAGGCCCCACCAACCCAAACCACTCCGTGATTCGATGAAGGACACGCACAGCAGACAGCGCTTCCAGGAGGCTCTGTTCCGCTGCTCTCGCTGCTTCAGGCACGTGTCACCACAACTATCCCCTTACCCTGCTGGAACACCCTGCAGCACCAACTACTCCAGGGCAACACGGGCAATTTATGAATCCTTACATTTT
>NW_010399609.1:612-6938 GCF_000710305.1 Buceros rhinoceros silvestris
TGTCCCAGCCCTAATGTACTCGTCAAGAAATTCTCTGTGCTTAAGCGTATATATTTTAAATTACATATTTCTCATTGTTTTTTCTCTTCATTTATTTTCACTGCGTGTAAATAGTGACAGTATTTCTCAGCTCCTGGTCCCTCAGAACCAAACCTTCATCCCCAGAGCCATGCTCTGCTCCAGCCCCAGTGTCCCTGCAGAACAGACACACGGTAAATAGTACTCTGCCCGTGGGCAACAAAAAGTTGAGCAAACACACAGGAATCGCTCTCTGATAAAAGTTTAACTCCTAGAAAACACTTTGTCTCCTGCCAAAGTAAGCATGTGCGTTCGTTTTGCTTTGAAAGGTTTTAGTAGCTGGGGGGTGGGGCGGGGTGGCACTGCATGGTGGCTTCTGTGAGGAGATGCCAGAAGATTCCTAATGTGTCTGACTGAGCTAGTACCAGCTGGGTCCAAGAAGATCCACCACTGGCCAGGGTCAATCCCATCAGTGATGGTGGTAGCACCTCTGTGGTAACATCTTTAACATATGGAACACAGAGGAGCAATTGCAGCCAGAGAGACGACTAAGGAGATGTGAGAGAAACAACTCTGCAGACACCAAGTTCAATGAAGGAGGACTGGTGGGGGTTCTCCAGGCGCTGTAGCACTGATTGTCCTGCAGCCTACGGGGAAAGCCATGGTGAGGCAGGTTGTCGCCCTGCAGCCCATGGACATCCATGGTGGAGCAGATATCCACCTGCAGCCCATGTAGGATCCATATCAGAGCAGGCAGATACATCCGAAGGAGGCTGTGACCCTGTGGAGAGCCCATGCTGGAGCAGGCTCCTGGCAGCACCTGTGGACCCGTGGAGAGAGCGGCCCATGTTAGAGCAGGTTTGCTGGCAGGATTTCTGACCCTGCAGGGGACCCACAATGGAGCAGAGTGTTCCTGAAGGACTGCACCCTGTGGAAGGGACACACACTGGAGCAGTGGTGCAGAACTGCAGTCTGTGGAAAGGACCCATGGTGGAGAAGTTCATAAAGGTCTGTCTCCTGCGGGAGGGACCCCGTGCTGGAGCAGGGGAAGAGTGTGAGGAGTCCTTCCCCTGCAGAGGAAGGAGCAGGAGAGACAACATGTGATGAATGGACTGCAACCCCCATTCCTCTCCCCCTGCACTGCTTGTAGCGAGGAAGTAGAGAAATTCAGGAGTGAAGCTGAGCCCAGAAGAAAAGAAAGGTGGGGGGAATGTGTTCTTAAAGTTTGTTTTCATTTCTCATTATCCTATTCTGATTTCATTGGTAATAAATTTAATTAATTTCCCCAAGTCAGGTCTGTTTTGACTGTGATGGTTAATTGTCAAGTGACTTTTTCCCGTCCTTACCTTGATCCACAAGCTTTTTGTTATGTCTTTTTTCTCACCCTTGTTCAGCTGAGAAGGGGGAGGGGAGGTGTTGGGAGTGGTTTTGGTGGGTACCTGGATCCAGCCAGGGTCAAGCCCCACAGCAAGTTTCTCCTGGCTCCAGAACTGCAAATATTTTGTCATTTTGCTGTTCTGAAAATAATCCCATTCATTTCAGTTGACAGTTCTTCCACGGATCACGTCTTCATCACACAGTTAAAACTGTCGTTATGTGCTCAGCTTTGTTTTTTGAATTGTGCAGCCGCACAGGGTTTTGTCTGGGACATTCCCGTACTCACCTTTAGCTCTCTGACTCTGGCTATCCCCAGACTTCACTTGGCACTGACTTGGACTTTTATGGCATTCATCCAGTAATACTTTTTTTCCATATCACTGCTCATTGCTCCATTTCTGCCTTTCAGATACACTGCATCATTTCACCCTGTGACTTTTCTCAGTTAGATACTTCCAAACTTTCTGCCAAGATCCTCATTCTAGTTTTCTGAAAAAAAAACTCTAGCTTTCTGTAATCTCGGCTGAGGCTATTTGTGAATCTGTCAGGAAGCTCCATGTCTCTCATGTCATTTATATTCTGGATCCAGACAAGGAAGAAAGCTTTGTTTACTCTCTCTCATGCAGCTCACCTGCATTTGTTGCCATGATACATATACAAAGATCTCCACCTCTGACCACCTCCAAAATTTGTCAGATTCACCTATTAGCTGCCAATTTATGTCCTTGCTGTTCAACTCTACTTCTTGGTAAAAGAAAACCTTCACACTCAGATCTCAACTAGATTTGACAAGGTGTCATACTGTTGCTAAAACAATTAAAGATTTCTCCACTCAGAAGCATAGAGCACACTTGGTTCTGTTCGGAGAATTTGTAGATGGAGGAATGCAAGATCCAACAGTTGCTCTGTATCGATTCACACCACTTAGAGAAATTGTGGATATTTTAAAAATAAGATACACAACATGAAGCTAAGCTCTTAATCACTATTAATGAACCAATTTGTACTGCACAAAGGATCAACACTGAAGATAACTCGTTTAAAATTAAATAAACAAAGTCATTTACTTACCATTGGCAGCCTGGATTGAAGCATCTGGAGATCATCATAACCATAAATCTGCTTAAAGACAGATAAAAATACAATACCATTGTAACACTTTTCTCTGACGCTGACCAATTTGGGGCTTTAAACATAGTTCAACCTAGGCCCCATCAATTTTCAAGGTGTACAGCTATAAGTCACATTATGCCACTGTGGCACTGCAGCATTAAAGAGACTAGTAGAGCTAGGCTTAAAATGGTTTGTCACTCGGATGTTTCTTGGTGACAGCAGTCCTCTGAGGAGAGTTTGACTGTCCCATCTTCAATATTGTCTGCACAGATGCACCATTCACCAACTTGTGAAAAAACTACAGGGTAATCAGATTTGGAAGTAAGACCAACAGTCTTTTTTACTGCAATCATTACTTCTGAGAACAGCAGGATGTAAGATTTGATGACTAGACCACAAAGCAACCTGTGGTATCCCTTCATATTCAGTGTGATACAGAAAGATGATGGGAATAAAGTTTCTGAATCAAAAAAACAGATAACCAAAAATATGTTGGTACTGGCAGACATCAAAAAGCTATGTGCCACCTTTCAAAGTATGGCAGACAGGACCATTCATTACTAGAGCAAATCTGTTCCAGTAACACAAACCTAAATTTTACTCAAAGTGCCTAAAACGTGATACCTCCGAAAACCTTAGCAACATACATGTTTATCTTCAACGGCAGCCAAATCAGATTTGTACCGCAGTTTACTGTCAACAGTAAACTCACACTGAATGTATTTCATATATTCTTCAACATTTGGAAGAAGAATTCCAGATGCAACGTACCAACAGAAATTTCTTGGCATAGACAGCAGCAGGTCTGGAGGGCCCATCTGTACCAAGGGTTAAGCAATCAAGGATAGGAACAATTAAATTGCTTACTGGGTAGGCAGGCAGAAGTCCTCCAGGTCCCACAATATACTGGTTATGCAACAAGGGCGGTACACCTTGGGGCAGGTTTGGGGGAGCTTTGCCTGTAGAATCAAAATATAGACACTTTAACAAGCCTTTAGAAGAGAAAAGGCTTCAGCATTGATGGAAGATAGCTCACAAGCCCTGGCAGCTGCAATACTTGTAAAGAGCAGAACTCCACAGAGGAATTTTGTGCTGTTTAATGAAAATGCTCAGAATAGCCTGAAGAGTTTTAACCATGCCTCAAGGAAGAGAAAGCATGGGCTACTGAAGACTGAAAACAGTCCCATGAAAGAACGGTCTGATTCTGTATTTACTTTGACCAAGAGGATTACAGGAATTACAGAAACTTCTTTCCTCAGTCCTCTCCTGAAGGCAAAATTTAGACATTGTTGTCACTCTAAGAGAGCCAATTCTCTCCTTTCATTTTCTGCTCTGTCAACACATTCCCTGTTATCACCCGCAATAGACCAGAAAGCACTAAATGTTGCCAGCATACTCTTTTTGCGGGTGACTTTCTGCAGCTGAGAATAGCAAAGAGAAGACGATTGAAAACAGTTTCAGTTGCCTCCCTGAAGCAGTGATAGGAAGAGTACAAAAAAATGCACTTTGGCCAGTCCTCAGACACTTCACTTACAAGGCATGGGAATGAGAAATCCATCTCTAAGTAAGTTTGATCTTAACGTTTAAAGCATTCACTTTCCTCCACAGGATTTCCTTTTAGCCGTTCAGACTGATTAGAGAAGTAAGAGAGAATTTAGTACTGCTTGCACTTCAATGCAAGAAGCCTTGCCACCTTCTCTCTCTGTGGACCCTTTTTCTGAAGTGATATTTGCTGTGGAATGACCCAGATGTCAGACATATTTTTCCTTTCTGTAGATGTGGCAATAGGGATGTTGCATATGATAATGAGGACACTGCAGTATATTTTGATACTGCCAAATGAATTCAAGTCACAGGGAAGACTGAAAGTAAAGCTAATGTGAACTCACAGCCAAGAGCTGATCACAATCTGGAATACAAAATGGGCGAGTCTCCTAGCCCAAATCTTCCAAAGTCGAATGCATCTGATGTCTACTTTTAAAGCTCTTTGGGGAAAACATACGCTATAACAACACCCTAACAAATATTTCAGGTACACAAAACCAGGCAACTTTATTTTATAAGCCAGCAAATAAAGCATGCTGAAAACGCCAGTCAAGAATGCAGATTTCTTAGTGTAGTTATGGCTGGTGAGATGCTCAACTGACAGCCCTGCTGACTCAAGTCCTCTCTCTATCCGTGTGATCTGTTAATATTGCGAACCTGAAGACACTAAAGGAGCTGCCCGTGTGGTAGCAGGTGGTATAGAGACACTGGTAACGCTCAGGCCAAGGCTGTTCGTAGTGTTCATACTGCTTGCCATGCTGACAACTGAAGAGGTGGTGCTAGTGGCTGAGGTCGAAGCAGTTGAAAAGGTTGTTGAGGGCTGGAGCGAAGTTGTGTTCTCAACACTAGTGTGCTAGAAAGCAGACAAAAAGAATGAAGATCACAGAGCAAATAAATGACAGTGGAAGACGCTGGGAAAAAAAATAAATCACACCCTCCCCCCAGCCTGCCAACCATCTTTTAAGTAACAGCAGCACATAAAAAAGATATGCCTGCTTGTGATTTTTAAGTATTCAAAGAAAATTATTACATGAGAGTTATATTCAAATGGCTGTCTCATCACAAGTACACCACAGGAACTCAGATGTCACTCCACTGCATTATTTCTTGCCCTTTGCTTGTACACTCCTTTAAGCTAGTACTTGTTATGCTAAATAAATGCCTATAATCTTCTGAAAGACAGTATTCGTTTTGAAAACACAGGACGCTGCTACAATGGCTACCTCAACACACTTGTGGAATTTAAAAGATTATGACTGTAGTGCCCCACAACAAAGTCAACACGGTAAACTCAAATGCAGTGAGGATAAAGGCGTTCCCAGTTTGAATCCAGCACAATATAGTGCCTTAGCTGTAAGCTAATCATGCTTCCCAAACAGCCATCAACACATTGAAACCAAAACAGAAAAGAAGGCAACAGAAAAGAAGGGCATTTGGATGAGTGTGAATTTTTAAAGTATGTATTCACTAGGGATGGAGTGTTACAAACCAAAATACAGGTGTAAAGGAAATCAGGAAGTTATCTGCACACCCCAACCGGGACTGTACGCAAGCATCCCATCACAGAACAAGAGAGTGCATCTGACTTCTGTCTGTGCAACCACATCTAGAGCACTGTATTCGCTACCATTTCCCTTGTTATCTCAACTGCACTAAATACACTGGTGACTAAAATGCCACACGACAAACTCTAAAATCATCCGTCATGAGGCATTTCTCATGACACGTATCATTCCAACACCTGCATTTTGTCAGCTAACCTCTCCAATGGAGACCGCTTACAGTCCACATTTTTGAGCAGTTTCAGACAGCCGCTTCTACAGATTTTTTTTTAATATACATTTGTTACAAGAACTTCTTTCTTCATTCATCGCCTCTCGTTGGCACAAAAATTTCCTCTGCAGTTGCGTGACTGGCAAGTCTCTGTAATAGCTATTCCTGACCAAGTACAAACCACAGTGGTAAAGACTTTTTTACCCACTAGAGGGCTGGCAGTCCTTCTTCCCTGAGACCCAGCTCCTGTTCCGATCCTTAAGAGCACAATGAACTTCCAGAGCAGCTTAATCGTCAGATAAACTGACTATATGCCAAACAGCTGTTGAAATGCAAATAGGACTTACTGCATGTGATGTGCCTGAAGATAACACTGAGGCAGGGGAGAGGCTGCTCTGATGATTGGCAAGGGAGCTAGAAAGAAATTGCAAAGAGTTAAAGTTAATTTTTCCTAGAACAATTTTTAATATATATTTATATATGTATATATAGACATATAT
>NW_010399610.1:0-371 GCF_000710305.1 Buceros rhinoceros silvestris
GCAGAGCCGACGGTGCTGGGGCCCAGCAAGCTCTGGCTCTTCCTAGCTCTGGAGTCTTGAATGGGGCCTGGGAGTGGCCTTGCCGCGGAGCCACTGCCTGCCCTCCCGGGCAAACAGCGGCTGCCAGGGACTCCTCCCAGTCCGGCAGCACAGGCTGTGCCTGAGCAGGGCCCTGAGTGGGTGCTGACACTATGGCTGCAGCTGTGGACTTGTGCTGGCTGACAGTCTCCATCCCATCAGCGTTGGGCTGCTGCTGGGTGTCTGGTGAGCACAGGAGGGCTTGTCTGGGTTTCCTGGGGTGTCTCTGGGCTCTTGTTCCCAGCAATGTGTCCCTGGTCCCTGTGTGTGCCAGGGCCAGGTCTGGCTGGTGC
>NW_010399611.1:0-733 GCF_000710305.1 Buceros rhinoceros silvestris
TTCAATTCCTACTCAGAGGAAGACATTATCCGTTAGTTCATGTGTATTCCGGCAATCACAACAAAAATTGACAACAAAGACGGGGAAAGCAACACATTGCATTCCTTCTCTGCCAGGCTAACACCTTGTCCTGGAGCCCACCTCCAGGGACCTGTCCTGGACGTCTCCTCACACCTTCACCTGATGATCCCAGAAACAGGCTCATGGAGGTCAGGCTCCCTCCAGCTCCTGGCGGCTGATACAAGAGCGCTCCCAGCATCATGCCTGGGCTGGGCTCTCCTGTTCATTCCCGTCTGAAACAGTGTCCATTTCTGGGGATCGCCCTCCAGAAAGACCCTCGCCCATCAGAAAGCACCCAGAGGCTACGACTGAGGAGGATGAAGGTTCCGGCAAACGTGGTCTCATTGGGTTGCTCACTGGGTGAACAGAGCTGCTGTTGAATGTCAGGAAGAGGATCTTTGAGGACTCACAAGCTAGTGACATTAGATTAAGAATATATGAAGTTTTCTGAAAAATACAACAAAAAGCCAGGCAGAATGTGTAGAACCTGTATTTTCTGGACAGACTTTTCCGTTTAACTACAGGAGCATCCCAGAGCACCTAGACTCCAAATTGCCTGTATTTGGCTACATATTTAGACATTTGCTTAAAATTAGATGAGATTAATCTGTGCCACGGTGTCCAACAGGTTAATAATTGTGGTATTACATGAGGAGGACAATCCGAATCTTAA
>NW_010399612.1:0-2181 GCF_000710305.1 Buceros rhinoceros silvestris
CGGAGCCTCCGCCCGGGCCCGCGCGAACCCGCTGCCACTGTGTTTCGACACAGCCGCGCCCCGGGGACGGACCCCTCACGCCGCCATTTTTCTCGGCAAAGCGCCGCCGCCACAAGCGCCGAGCCCAGACTGCCCGCGCACCCGAGAACGACTGAGCTGTTTTTGCTGGAAAAGCCTCTGTGCCACCTCGGCACGCCACATCGGAGCCCCGCATCGGAGCCCTGCCGAGCCGGGTCCGGACTGCCCGCGCGCCCGAGAGCCCTTTGCTTCTGCCTTGCTTCATCTTGCCGCCGAGAGCTGTTTGCTTTTGCTTTGCTTCATTCCGCAACAGAGACTGGCAGGACTTCGTGCCAATTCCGCTCTATCTCTCGCTGCCGGGTAATTAGTAACTGCGCGGGTCTCTGTGTGCTGCTCACATGGCAGAACCACATGGCCGCCGCCATCTCGGATGGCTGCCGCGGTCCGTGTTTGCTTTCGGGTTAACCCTCACCTTCCCAAACCCTCAATATCTCACTGTTTTCCTTTGTATTTAATATATTTCTGTTTGTAGTGTTATTAAAGTTTGTTTCGGTTTTCCAAAAAGCATTTTAGAGGTCTCACTAATTCCTTTCTCCCTTCCCCTATCTCTAGTGGGATAGGGGAAGGTATTATCGTCATCGGACCTTGGTTTTTACCTCGGCCAAACCGGTGACATGAGGAGATGTCCTTAAGCAATATGGAGATGCTGACCCCACCGGACTTTTCTGTTCCTTTTCCTCCCTTTTTCTGTTAGGTGAGCTGGCTTGGAAATGCCAAATCTTGCAAGTCTCACCCGCAATCATAACAAAACCAAACACACAGGGGATCGATATCTTGTGTGTGAGATGCATGATTCAAGAGACATGTGTGCCTCTGGATCCTAGTAACCTCCAAAAGTACGTAAGAGCTGCTTTTGTGACTACCTTGTTATTCTCCAGCCTTCTGCGGCTCTACAGCCTCCTCCCCTGCACTGCCTCCTGGCTGCAACTAGCCATGCCACTGCCACCACGTGAAGGTGCAGCCAGTGCCTGTGCTCCTGCCAAGTTCCCAAACTCAAACAGTTCTGCTGCTGTGATGGCCTTACTATTGGGTGGATCTAAACTAAAGGGGAATTTAAGAGTAAAAGCTTTGTTAGCGATATAGAAGTCCATACCCAGGAGACACACGAGCTCAGGGCATATCATATCACCTCTAGGCACAGTTACTGTCTCCTTGCTTCAGCCATGCACAGCACCTCTGATCTCAGGTGGCTGCCTAACCTCCTGCTGTTGCTAGTGCAATAAGCACCTACAGGAGATGCTGTATTTCTTCCTTACCAGCATTGACAACAACTGGAGTGCGTTACTTCCTGTAACTTCACCTCTGTCCAAGGACACCCGACTTCTACATGGCAACGGTTAGGGCAGGTACACCCCACCATAACCTTAGACGTCCTGTGGAGCTCTTAGCCACCATTAGCAGTGAGCCAGAGGATCCTGAAATTTAGGAAGAGTGGCAGAGATTTTTTGAGGTAGAAACTATCTTTTGTTTCGTGACGTGAGTGGGATGTGCCTTCCTTCTTGCCAGTTGCTGGTTTTCACCCACTGTTCTACATTTTGTGGTGGCCATTCATCTCATTCTTTTTGACAGATTACATTTTTAGGAGGATGGAGAGAAAGCAAAAACATTTATGGTGACGGCTCAGAAATACAGCCCTTGCAATAGGGCTAGTCTTGAGAAGCTTCAATGACAAAGTTTCCCAACAGGGACAAATCTGCCAGCTCCATTGGACATCAACAGATTCAGGCCAATACGCATCAATGGGAAGTTTCACCTTTTGTAGGCTGAGGAACCTCTGCATCGTTCGAAGATCAGTTTTATCTCAAAGTAACTGTAACTTCACATTCAAACATAAAAGAAATGAAATTCAAAAACATAAGAGGTTCTGATTTCCACTGGCAAAAGAGCACCTTCAGCTCCAGGAATGTTTTGGGGAGCTGCAAGGTGGTGGCCTATGCTTGTATAATTAGGCAGACTTCACAGTCTTCAAAAACAAATGGGGAAACCAAATTTTAAAGCTGTTTATTTAAACCGAAATGTTAGCTTCTCTGCCACTTCAAAAAACAAGTATATGTTGGAGGTTTTTGATGCCATAATGGAGAGCACTCATAACCAGGAGGGAAA
>NW_010399612.1:2328-15463 GCF_000710305.1 Buceros rhinoceros silvestris
GCTTCTGGGATGAAACCTGGTAACTGATTAATAACACACAATGGTATTACATCACAGTTTAGGAGCAAGAGAAGTAATATATCCAATTAAAACGGCAGGGGGAATTTAAACACGCAGATTACAGTAATTACCCAGGTTGGAATTTGGCCAGGACAAATGGGTTAACAGCCCTACTCTAAACAGGAACGTTGTGGGATTTTTAATGACCACAAATAGTTAAGACTTAGATTTTCTTCTTGTCCAAGACAGAAAGGGTTTGGGTTTGCTCTCACTTGTGCTGCTGTGTGAAGCTGGAATAAATTCTTTTGGGTCAATAAGGTCTATGCTGATGCACATAAAATAAAAGTTTGGCCCAGCGTGCTGCAGAGTCCCGTGCTGAGGCTCAGTAGAGGCTTGAGGGAGACAGTATCTCCCACTGAATCATTAAATCCTGCTGGAGCTTGAGGTATTCCTTGGATAGGTCCCATCTGGCCCTGACCTGACTTGACCCTACTTAATTTATGAGCTCTGATGGGATTGTTTCTGCCTAGGAGTGACACTGTAGTAAGTAACAGAGCACACTCTTAGACTGCTGCCCTCTCCTTCCCTTGTAAAAGTCCTCTGCGCTGTGGTACGTAATCAGTAATGAATGTTACCGAGGTGGATTTAGAGTAGCATCAGTGGAAATGGGGTCTAGTTCCACTCACTCCTAAAATGTCATCACGTTAATGGAGATCAGGATCTGCCTTGCGTTCTAGCCGACTGCTCCTGGCTGCAGCTGCAAGCACTTTGTTTTTGGAAGGTGTAAGCACTAAGAATCTAATCTAAGGAGACAATATAACTTTTAATGAATCAGGCCCTTGAGGTTTCTTTTTCACCCATTAGTTTTGGAATGCAAAATACACAGTTAAATTAGATAATAATGATAATTCCCAATATCATCCAATTATAAATCTTAATATCTATAAAAGCCCCACATGAAACAAGAGTGCTACATGACAAGCACAAAAGGATTTGTGCTTGACTTTCTTTTAATCCAACATAAACAGAAGAATAATTCAATCAATCGGTTCAAAGAAGTTTTACAGCAAAAAATAAAACCTGTTATTCTAGAATGATAAATGGGGCCTCAGATATCATGTTATCTTATGACTTTGGGGGGGGGGGAATCTAAGACAGTATGAGGAAAAGTAAGCGCAACAGAACACAGTATTAATTCAAGCAGCCTAAAACCTGTACCAGTATTTAAAAGACAAGGCTTAAACTTTTCTTGTAAGGAAAAAAAAATCACATAACAGAAGAAATTAGAATTTGCTCACAAAATGGATATTACAGTAACACTAACATAAAATAGATTGCTAACAAGCATCTTGCAGATGTTATTTCTGCTCAGATCTCTTACTGATTCAAATAACCTTTGCAATAATTAGCTGTAGCTCAAAAAAGATAAACAAATCATGAAAATATACAATCGTTCTGGACAAAAGATAGAGAGCACTTCAGTGTTTCTAGCCCTGATCTCCAATTTGCTTATTATTAGAGAAGACAGGAGTAAATACAAAAGCTGGCTATTTCAGCCAGGCAATAGCTAATGCCAAGAAGAGAATGCGCATTCAAAGCTGTCCCAACTTGCTGCCTAATGAGTAGCAATTAATCCATCTTATTGTATTTCAAAATGCTGAAGACTCCATTCACATCAAAGGGAATTTTTCAAGGCTTTTATCATTGTTCATTTAAAAAGTATAGAGCTATCTTTAGCATTTTATAATTGACAATATTTTCTTTTCATCCCTCAATGCAGAATGTAGAATAATGGATTTTAAAACATGTAATATGAGTGAACTGTAGGTATTTCAATGTTTCTTTTTGTCTCTGTCTAATTAATCTTGCACTGGGAAAAAATAAATGAAAGTCTAAGGTAGATCTATATCCTGCTGTGAAGACCTTTACTCTCTATTAACGCACAACTTCCAGTCCATCTCTTCTCCTGAATGGACAGAGGTGACTTTGGCTTCCTGTCAGTGCAAAGGTGGGAGATGCTGCAACCTCACACTACGGACCGGTGTATTTGACATGGAAATACAACACCAGAGGGTAAAAATTCTGCTTGGCCTCCTCCAGCCTTTGGGTGAGAGGAAATGTCATGAAGAGGAGCTGCCTTTCAGGTCTGCCTCCAAGGATAGCTTTATCTCAGCCTTTCTTTCCATTTCCGTGAGATGAAATTTCTCTAACTTCAGGAAGATTTTAATAATGTCAGAAAGTTAGGGCTTTTAATCTTAAAATGGGAGGATTTTCGTGCTTTAGAGAATTACAGTGTGCAACACCCCTGGAAGGGCTGATGGGACGTTCCCTGCAGCAACAGCATTTATGGGTGAAACTTCTGTGTCTTGCAGGCTAAGGATCCATCCACCCAGAGTGACTTGAGGCACTTCTCAAAGAAAAGGGACGTTGCTGGACCAAGCAGACTTTACAGCATGCAGGTAAGATTTCAATCTCTTGGGCGAGCTTCAGTAACACTCTATCCAATGCCACAGGTGCAGAGAGCTCTGAAATCTTTTCCTTCATCTTGATTTTTGCAGAAGATAAACGCAAGAAGATTCACCCAATCCTCTCCTTGCCATGAGCAGGATTCAGACAGAAAGATCTCTTGGTATAAAATAAACTCAGCAGGTACTTGGAGAACAAGAGTTATTTGTCATACCCTTTATCAAAGTAAAAGACCAGAAACTGAGAGCAACGGGACAGATCGGCCACATCTCAAAAGATCGATAAGAAAAGGCATTATGAAGAAAACCACTAGCAACAGACGCCAGCTGGGGGACAAGAGCCTCCACACCGTGCCCTCACAATCCTCAAGAGCCTGCCTGTGAGCAACGAAAGCAGTGCTGGCACACAGGGAACAACCACCTTCTCCGCACTATCTTGCCTCACGTACTCACGGGAGGTGCGCGGAGAGGATGCTTGGTGGTAAAGAGGAAGAAACAGGAGCTGGAGATGGCCTTGGGTCAAAGCTGACTGAACTTGTAGCTATGGACTGGCAGGACGAATCTCGGCGTTAACCCACAGAGTGCTTTCCCCTTACGCTGCAGGTGGGAAACTCAACATCGGTTGCATGTGGTTTTTTTAAGTAGTAACTGCTCCCCTGGATGACACCGATCACAGGTTTTACAGAGGAATTGCAAGCACCAGCTCATTATTAATAGAGCGAGATCGGCCCAGGTCGGAAGCGGTGCTTCTGTTGGCTATCCTCTTCTTGGTCACCCTTTCACCACGAAATGTGGATAGCACCTGCTCCAGGAGAATGAGAGCTCATCATCTTCCTGACAAGGTTGTTGACCCCTTTTGAAACAATTGGCACTTGTAGATGCCAAAATATATTCACCTTGTCTTCCTTTCACATCAGTGATGTTCTTCTCAGGCAGTTTTCAAAAGACGCTGGACTGTAGAGAT
Source organism: Buceros rhinoceros silvestris (assembly GCF_000710305.1). NCBI lineage: Eukaryota > Metazoa > Chordata > Aves > Bucerotiformes > Bucerotidae > Buceros > Buceros rhinoceros. Next base: position 5,758 of record NW_010399612.1, read on the forward strand.
GGTTCAATACGGGAATAATAAGAAAAATGGGCAGTAGCACTGACAAAACATCTGCAGGAGCAAGATTTCACCTCAGGTCCAAACCCAGCAGCTTTCCCACGTCCAGGGAGTAATTGCAGTTCCCCAGTAGAAAAAACGAGGGCTCTCTTTTTCATAAAGGTTGTTTCCACACGGCACCTTCTTGGAGCAAAGTTTCACCACTGCCATGTGGGGTGGGAAGGTCTATGGGAGGCTGTAACTTCTCTGGAAGGGGCCTGTGCAAGGGACAGATGTTGTGCCATGGCACCTCAATTGCTGAGAGCGTGAAGGAAAGAAAAAGAGGAGGGAGGTGGGGAGAGCCTGGCTCCTCTGCCCTTTCTGGGCCCTCCTCAGGCTGGAGACTGTGGAGGAGTCACTAGGGCTCTGTCGGGGCTCCCGCGGAAGCTAAATCCTGGGGTCAGCAGGAGCGCTCGGGAGCAGGGACAGGGGGAGCGGGGCAGGACCCACTGGCCAGCAAGACCCGTGGGGGAAGCACTGGGGCAGGTTTTGCCATCAGTGATCTCTGGGGGGTGGCAAGGCCAGGAGTGTGCGAGAGTCCCCCTGAAGCAATCAATTCCTCGCACCGGAATGGCAGCTCCCCCACTTCCCACTCAGCTCCGGGGACAATGCAACCCACTGACGGGCGGGATGGGCCACCAATGTCTGAAGGCCTTAAGAAATATTTTGGCGCCCTAACAGATCTTTCTTTCTTCAGGTGACTCTTTAAAATGAAAAAAATCCCTCTGGATCTCTGGCACGTCTAGGCTAGAGGTCTCAAACACTGTGAGGGTTGAGCTAGCTTCTTTCTTCTCTGGAAAGCTTCAACTAAAATCAGACAGCAGGTGCAGTACGGAAAATTTTCTTTTGCTTTATAAGTGCCTTCATATTTTAGGCTATTTTGGGCATTCAGAAAGAAAAATATTTTGGAGAAGTAAATCAAATATCTTTGTTAAGTTCCTAGGCCTGTGTTTTGGTATCTAAGAGGGCTTCCGGGCTTCTGTAGCCTGAGCGCTCACCAGCCCTGTAAAACTCCTGGCGAGCTGCTGGTGCTGCGCACCTCTGGAAGTAAGGCCACCTATTCACATACTTAATTTTAGGCATCAAGGCTTGACAATTGAAGCTTAAAATGCTACATATCTCTGTATTATTGCACCCCCGGTTAAAAAGCAGTATGCTTAAGTTGTCTTAGTTGTTCTTTACGAACCCCGACTGCTCAGCCAGTGCCGCTAAAAAGCCAGCCACCAACAGCCACACAAGCTTGCCAGCATGCTGCCCACTGCGGACGAAACACCCGGTGCTCCTGTCACGGAGGCCTGTTACAAAGCCAGGCTGTTATTGACCCGCTGCGGTTCCAGGATCACGGTAAGCATCTGCGGGGCTCACCGCTTACTATTGTGAAAGTACTTTCTGAAATGTTTTGCATTTCAGCTAGAATAAAAATGTGATTAGTTCTCATCTGGGGAAAAAAAATCTACAAAAAGAAAAAAGGAGGGAAGTAAAAGACTCACAAGGTCCTTTGCTTTTCATTAAAAAGAAAAAAATCAACAGCAAAACCTGCAAACTCCCCTCTTCCAATTTCAAGTAACATGAAAACAAAACAAAAAGGGTCCCAAGATCTCTGCTGGAAAACTTGAAAAAACAAGCAATCCAAGAAATCCCTATCAAGCATTTCCAAGAGCTTCTTTTCAGCCTGATAACATATTTTACGGAAAGCAGGGAAAACGGGGACATGTGCGATTCATCATGTCAGATTAAGCAAACACACTCAATATTCCCTCTGGTTGAGGCTCTCCGAAGATTAAATGTCAGTGTTTCACTTAAAAAAATAAAATTTCCGGGAGTCTTGTAAATAGTATGTAACTTGAGGTGATACTAGATTGTACTCCAGAAACACCTTCTAGTTACAGCAAACTTGGTAAGCTGTGCTCTCTGGCAGTTGGAATAAATGACGTATTTGAAGTATTCTTTACAACATCTCAAAAGCACAGACAAAAACCATTTGGGAATGGAAAACAATTACCCCAATTACCCCTTTGGAAAAAGCAAAAAAGAAAAAGTGTCTACACAACTGCATAAAACCCCCATGTATTTAAATGCACTCCTAGAACTCAACTGTTTAAAAAAAAAACAGACTAATGGGTTAAAAACCAGGTTTAGGTGCTGAGCTGTTACAAAGAGTAGTTCACTTTGCATTTGGACAGGGTTAAAACAACATTTTTAATGTGAGTGCTAGTGCAGAAACCAGAGATTAGACACAAAGAGACGCAGACAGCTACCACATGCAGGAAAACGAGGTTACAGGCACAGCAGCACCAGGCGCTCGCCCATCACCGCGGGGAGGAGGAAGGGACAGGCATAGCAACCACAAGCCCAAAAGCAGAAAAGCGCATACCTTCAGCTTGGAATGAAAATCACGAGATTTCCTTCTGGCAAGAACCTGAATGTGACTAGACACCTGCAGGGTAGGGGAAGGGAGGAAACAAAGGAAAAGCCTGTAACCATGGAGATGAAAAGCCCCCTACAACTGGGCAAGCCAAACGTACCTTAATGGCGGCTTGAATTTCTCGAACTTTCTTTCTTGCTAAGACCTGTATGTGACTAGACACCTACATTGTTCAGGTTTACAGGGGAAAAAAAAAACAACAAACAAAAGAAAAACAAAAAGCAAATCAAATTTAAAATATCTATTTTTTTTTTAAAAAAAAAGAAACTTTTCTGAGGGGAAGAAGTTATTCGCATCTTCAGTAAGCTCTGCTGTTAAAGATACCACATTCCCAGCCAGATACCAAGCTCTCAGCACCGAGGCTTAACAATACAGGTCATCACTGCAGTGACTTGATTAAAGAAATAAAAAAAAAAAAAAAGAAGAAAAAAAACCCTGTAACCCACCAGGTTGTGCATTCAGCTACACGATAGCAGACACAGTTCGCGGCTGGACACAGCCCATGTGCTTTGGTACTGATCCCACCCGTGCACAGGCCCTGTGCTCTCACGTGGGAGCTGACCGGATTTCCACCCCATCTGCCGGGGATGAAGGTGCCCACTCACACCATTTGCCACTAGGCTGAGACATAACTTGGCACTGAGAAGTTTCATCCATTATTGATTTTGTTCTGCAGCTCCCATAAGGAGCCTCAAGCTGCATTTGACCCTGCTGCAATGCTTTAAATTTTGGCGCAAATGATAAAATACTCGTGTGACGTGGGTCCCTGAACCTGTGCTGGCTTCCTCAGTAAACTCAGCACCAAGTCTGCCCACAAAACACTCGTGCGAGTGGGGACCAGTAGCAGCCTGAGTGATGTCCAGGTTTGGCCCATCATCATTACAGTTTGGTAAAGAAATCTGTGTAAACCCAGACCTGCCCCAGACCAGTGACTGGCCAGAAGTTGCCTCCTGTTCAGTGAAAGGTCCGGGCCCAGGTTCACGTTCCTGTTGACTCAGGCTCGTACTGAAATCCGTGGTACTGATGATGAGGCTTTAACGATGCTGCCCAGCATCGCTCGGTCGTGCTCAGCACCCTACAGTCCTCTGCGGCAGGTTTAAAACCTGCAGTGACAGTTTTAACGTCACGTTTTAACCAGTGACGGTCCACTAACAAGAAACCTCTGCTCGTGCTTGACCCAGGTTGGACCGTACCAGGTGGTGTAGGTTTTCCTGAAGTTAGTTACCATTCCCATCTGGGAAAGAACCAAGCAAAACAGAAGGAGAGACAAAGCTTGACTTCCTCGCTCGGCAGGACTATTCCACAAGCACAGTACCACAAAGCCTGTGTTTTTAGCAGGGAGGCAAACAGTGATGCGTAAATGAGGTCAGCTCCTGCGGGCCTCCTTCAGGGACGGCTTCGGGAAGCAGCTCAGGAACCAACCTGCCGTAACTCGGAGTGAGACTCTTGCTCACTAAGCAAGCTGGTAGTCAGACAGAGACCGAGTTTTCACACAGGTTTGTTTGTTTTGCTTTCAGTGGGATATTAGTGGTGTTAAAGGTTATACATGAAGCACAATCGTAACATTTAATTGCTCAGTTGAAACTCTAAAGTAACGACAATCAAACTTTTCTAAACACTCGGTGTAAAGTGGTTTATGAATCGCCACAGAGGGATGTACAAGCAGAGAGGCAGAGCGTCACCACACGAAAGCCATCGTAGCCCTCTTGGTTTCACCACTCTGCAGTACGTGCTGGCCAGGGATCTTGCCCCAAGGTCTGCATTTTGACTTCTGACGCAATTTTAAGATCCCAGCGTAACCCGTGACTGTGGAGCTCACTTGGGCATAGCAGGGCAGATCTTGGGACTTTGTTTCAGATTTCTTTGCCAATCTTTTGTTTGTTCCTTCTCCACATGCTGCGGTTTCTCTCCTTTCTCATGTCTTTTTTCATCCCTCATACATATGTTTTCTTCCTGAGGACACCATCCAGGACAAAATATCACCCAGTCCAAAGTGCTTTAAACCCAAGCGCTGGCAGCAGCCCACCTCTGTGTGTGCTGACTCAGCATCACCTGTCCCTGCACTCCAAGACACACGCAGCATGCAAGAACTCGAGCCTCGGCCATCCCCTTTGTCAGACACACGGACGGGGAGAAGGGGAATCTCGCACTTGATGTTAGAGAAAGCAAGGGGACTCTGCAACCTGCGAAGCGTTCTGGGACAGCGCGAGGTTTAGTGACCGCTGCATACACGACACCGAGCATGTGCCTCCTGTGTGTGAGGCTGCTGATACCGTGGGCACTACAAATTAAAGGAGTTAGTCATATGAGGTAAGTTAATGGTTATCTGATAATAATCTGAAAAAGACTTAAGACTGGTTAGAGGTTTGTACTGGCTCTTTGATGAATGAAATCTTACAGTGGTCATAGAGTAGGAGCCTGAAGGCTCTTAGGGCATTCTTTTTATTTTATTTTTTTTCATCCTGTAGCAAGTACTGTCCATGAGCTGAGAGCGTGATTACAATCAGTCCTGCTAGATAGTTTTTATTTATTTACCTCTCGTATCCAAGGATCATAACCTCTATTATATAGGCAAATTGGCTGGAGTTTTACAAGTTCCATTGCTCACCATCTCAAAATAATCATATTGTGTAATTGTCCTCATAGAGAAATAAGGCACAATACACTAAGCTTCTGTGTCAACTGTTGAATTTTTTTCCCCCCAAACGCAGGGGTTAATAACTTCATGTACAAGTAAGTTAATAAAAAAATGCATCCTCAAACCGCCACTGAAATGATACACAACATTAAAAAAATGGAGTTTTAAATATTTCCTAAACAGCATGTATTTAATCTGAACAGTGAAGTCAACACATCGTCTCGTCAGAGCTGAAGCACAGACAGCCACTGCAGCCAAAATGCCATGTTTTGTCATTCACCGACATGCACACTTCCCCACTGGGTTATTTTACCTGCTTCCTGGTCCGTGTCTTCCCTGTTCTAAGTTTGATGTATCTGGCTATCAATTCATTCCTACCTGAAACGAAGAAAAAGTCATTATAAGGGACAAGCAGCATCACATCTGTGAACACCATCAAAGTACCACATTTACACAAATGAGCTCCAGGTATCTGAGGCTTATGTTTTCTTACACCTACTGCACTTCTCCTTTGCAAACTCTGTATCAGTATTTCTCACTGTTCATCAGTACTTATCTCCCCTCTCCTTAACGGACACTGGATGTGCCACACGAATTGTGCAGAGGCTACGGGTTCAGGGTTTTCCCACTGAAGTCCTGCAGCCGTTTGCAGGGAGAGGCGCCTCTTTGGCCTCCTGGGCAGTGGTTCCCAGAACAATCTCTCAGGGAGGAACCCCCTCATGCTGGGGTCTGACACGAGGTCTGGGCTCCACTGGTTTTGCGTCCAACTGCGCTGGGCAGTGTTGGTTCCCCTGGCCCACCTGGGCCCCTGCTGGGAGGAGCAGTTGCTCTTGAGAAGGTGATGTGCCACCCAAGCCAAAACACCAATCATCCAGATGTTACGGTTTCGCATCAGCTTTTCTCCAAGTTTCAGTCCTATGAGGAGGACAGCAAGATCTATCCTTGCTGCCAGGAAGCACTCCGCCTCCTCCTCTGACAGAAATCCCTGTCCCAGTTCAGCCGGTTATCAATCACACCCTTAACTCGACGCACGACAGTGGTCACCCTGCGGTGCCTAAGTCCCTGCTGCAGCGGGGCCAATCATCACCGTGGTTCGTTATTCAGAGCTCTGTTTCTCTTGGAAACGTATAGTGTTTCCAAGTTTCTAAAATGGCTCTTTGACTCTTCTTCAGTCACACATTATGCTACCTAACACAAAATAACATTTTCTTTCCAAATAATTTATTTCCTAAATATTGCTGACATGGAAGATAACACAGTTTTATGTGGTGCCCTGTTTATTTTCACTGCATATTATGTTACTTCTCCACAAGTTGTAATAACTTCAACATACTTGTTCAACAAGTCCTAAGTTACGGAGTTATTTGCATTCAGCACAGGGGATGTGCAGCCCGCGTGTAGCAAATCAGAAGACTGATTAAGCAGCAAGCCAAAAACAGAGAGGTTAGGAAAACAACTCGTCACCCACCATGTTATGAAGTGGATGAGCACATGGCTGGAGAGGGCAGGAAGTTACTCGATCAGCCAGGGACTCAAACTCTTTCAGTTTGACGTTGTGGGAGAAAGTAGCCTACCTACCTACCTACGTCTGAAGGGCATTTTCTTGACTGAAGTTGAACACTATTAGTCTAACTAGACCTTCACTGTCCTTTTTTTCTTCTGTCCCCCTCTGAGCCTTATTTTACACCCTCTGTATAAAATGCCTCGTGGTTCCTGTCTCTTGCATGGTTTGTTTGCTAAACAGGTACTAGAACATGCAATACCAATGTGCTTCAGAGCAGAGCTGTGTTTTCTCCAATTCCCTACATCGCGTTTCCCGCAATGCACCGCTGTAACAGTGACGTGAGCCAGCAGTGTCCAGGTGGCCAAGAAGGCCAATGGCATCCTGGCTTGTATCAGAAATAGTGTGAGCAGCAGGAGTAGGGAAGTGACTGTCCCCCTGTACTTGGCACTGACGAGGCCACACCTTGAGCACTGTGTCCGGTTTGGGACCCCTCACTGCAAGAAAGACACTGAGGTGCTGGAGAGCATCCAGAGAAGAGCAACAAAGCTGGTGAAGGGTCTAAAGAACAAGTTCTGTGAGGAGCTGCTGAAGGAACTGGGGTTGTTTAATCTGGAGAAAAGGAGGCTCAGGGGAGACCTTAGTGCTTTCTACAACTACTTCAGAGAAGTTGTAGAGATGTGGGGGTCAGTCTGTTCTCCTAAGTAACAAGCAATAAGACAAGAGGAAATGGCCTCAAGTTGTGCCGGGGTGGGGGGTTAGGTTGGACATGAGGAAAAATTTCTCTACGTGCTGCCCAGGGCAATACCCCATCCCTAGGGGTATTTAAAAGACCTGTAGATGTGGTGCTTAGAGACATGATTTACTGGTGACCTGGCAGTGCTGGGTTAACGGGCTGGACTTGATCTGAAAGGTTTCTTCAACCAACACGAGTCTGTGGTTCAGATCTGTAACTCTTCATTGGGTATTTTCAGGACAGACTTCAAAGGTAAATTTCATGTGAGCAAACAGTTCCACAAACATGCAACAGTTCTCCGCACAAACGAGGGATTTCCATACGCAAACACAGGAATGTACTAGTACTTTAATGCGTACTAGCTAGCAGGCAGTACAGAGCTGCACAAACACTAAAACAGGAAGATGCATTTCACCACCAGGCAACAGGGAGCCTGAAGGCAGCAGCCCTCTGTGATCTGGTGCGATTCAGAGATCGCCACATTCCTGCAGTCACTGAATGCACGTTTTGATTTAACTGGGCAAAGTCCCCCCTCCAGAAAACGTATTCTTTGCGTATCTTTAAGCATGTGCATTCACTAAACACCCAGAATAGTTTTCTGGTGCAAAAAAGCATTGTCAGGTTGTCCTTATCAGCAGCCGATGACCCTGCAAGGCCAGTGACTCTCTAAGGTGATATAAAGGATGCGTTGCCATTTCCTGACCTATACCGAAGATATAGTGTTTTAGACACGTAGTCACAGCACAGGTCACTCCAGCCATCCCTTGCCCATTAAGGCAGTCTTATGCAGCCCTCAGCCATAGCTGAGGAAGAAAGAGTTAAACCTTCTCATGGTTTCACAGTTTTCTTCCCAGTCAAGAAAGCTAAAAAACTATTTTTAAAGGAAAGCTCAGATTCCCAGGCAGCCACTTGACAGGAAAAGCAGCTTTGTAAAACACACCAAGCACTGGAAGTCTAGACTGTGTTATCCAAAATACCATTCAAGTGCTGTCTCCAGTTGGGCCTCAGTCCACCCATGAAGTGTTTTGGCTTGAACCAAGGTAGGGGGAGTTCTCTAGCCGATACCTAGCCCAGCAGGGGTACGACTAACAAGATCGTGGTTTTGCAGAGTGATTGCTTCCCCTTAAGGTGAAGTCTAACGGGAGCCTAGCTCGAGAGGAGTCAACAGGGCGGAATAATTTGACTTAACTTACAGGGAGGAGGAACTCTACAAGGAACAAAGAAAAGTGGCCAAGATAACAGCCTTATATTTTCCTCACAGCCATGTTTTCAACGGAGCAAAGAAACATGCATCAGGTTTAGTCAGAGCAAGACATACTGGAGCCTCGTGAGGCTTGCTACGTTCTGCCCAGCATCATGATCTGAAAAGACAAACTTTTTTTGGACTACCAAAAAGCCACTAACACAAGAACTGCATGACATATGCAAGATAGACACCCCCAAGTAAATGCTTACAGCCTCGGTGCTATCTACCAGTCACTGGTGCTGCTCTTTACCAACTCTGACAGACAGTAAAAGAAAAGATTTTATGTCACCATCAACTAAGGCCCAGAGAGGATTTTAAAGAAAGGAAGGCTTAACAATCCTAAAAACACCCTTTCTTGTTCTTGGGAATGAGGAGGCTCTGAAACAAAAGGAGACTCAAGGAACTTCTTTAATTGGCGATGAGAAACCTCAGGCTGAAAAATGCTCATTAATAAATAGATCTGTTTTTCCCTAAGAAGAGCTCAGCTGTAGAAATACTTTCCATACACGCTCTCCCTCTCTCTCCCTGTCATATCTATCCGGGAAATTGCCTGGCAGAAGAGGTCATGTTTACAAACTGTAAATATTCAGCTCCTTCTTCTTGTCATTCGCTGTGACAGTCTCCTACTTTGAATGTTTTGGTTCAGGTATCAAAGAGAGGTGTGGGGAGGTGTCTGGTCAGATAAAACATCTTCACAGCACAGGAATCTTTTCCAAGGATCTTGAAAAGAGCGGGAGAGTGCCACAAGAATTATTTAATATAGGCTTCTTCTCACATTGTTTTTTTTTTCTTTTAAAATTCAGGCTTTTCTGTCATGCTTTTCTGTACTGTCAGTGCAATTGCGAACTATAATTCTCCCTGGACTGATGCTAAGGAAAAGCATTTTACCCAACAGAACATCTTTTTTAATCATGGCAGAAAGCAAAAAGGGAGTTCAGCTAGAAAACAGTGCAGAAGGCTGGAAAACCGGCAAGGCTTTGCAGGGTGCCAAAGCCTCACTACGGCCCCTCCAGGGGAAGGGCCAGGCCCGGGGGCAGCCCTGCTCCTGCTCCTGCTCCTGCTCCTGCTCCTGCTCCTGCTCCTGCTCCTCCTCCTGCCAGCCAGCAGGACACAGGCTTCCTCTC
>NW_010399612.1:15537-27163 GCF_000710305.1 Buceros rhinoceros silvestris
AGCAGGACACAGGCTTCCTCTGCCCTCCCGAACTGCCAAACCGTCCCTGAGGAGCATCACCCTAAACAAGGGATTGTGCAGTCATCCTGACACCTCACAGGCAGTGGGGACAACTGACATTTCTGTTCTTGTTCAAAATAAGTAGAAGCAGCTGCAAGGTGGGGAGGCTCCCACCCGCCCCTCCCCAGGGGAGGCAGTTGTTGCTCTAACAGAGAGCCCTTGTGCGGGGAAGCCTCCCCCACACACGTTACTTCCAAAAGCAGCCCAACACAGCCAAGCATCAGTCCCCATAAAGGTCTCCATGAGGCTCCCAGGTGCCACCTCTAGTGCTGAGGGTGGGCTTAGCTCTGCTTGCCCAGCATGGGAGCAAGGACCCTGAAGGTGAAAAACACCCCCTGCGTGAAGAGGGCATAACCAGCAACCTCTCTGTGGGCCAAAAATGGCACCACCACCTCTGCACAGGAGCCATCAGGCAGCTCCACCAGGACCTACATGAGCTGTGGACATGCCCCCAGCCATGCCAGGTCCCTTTCCCTGGGTCCTGCCACAGGCACTGCTGCTCAAACCCGGTCCCCACTGGCAGCGGGGCGGCAAATCGGTGCATCCCGTCCCTGCGGAGCTGCCGGCCGCGTGGTGTGCGTGCGTCTTTATTTAGAACATTAATGACACAAATTAAACCTCCACCCTCCCAGCTCCTAGCAATAGCCACCATCCAGATGCGATAAAAATAGACAAGCGTGGGAAATCAAGCTGGTTAGCAATTTGAAAATGAACAGGTAATTTAAAAAATTTTTCATACTCAGCAAAATAATTCAAGTAATGACCAAGAAAAAAAGTCTATTTTTTTCAGACAATGGTGCGCTATGAATTGCTCCAAATTCTATGAGACTGTGGTTCAAAACAGGTATTTCAAATCCTGAGCGCAAGGTCTGGGCACAGACCTGCACAAACATTTCATCTCCCAAGGCATGCTCGTGGCTGTATTTTCACCACGGCAAAGCTTTTCAGCTGCTTCTGGTAAACCCCATTTTTGTTCTCCTCTGCTCGAAGCTGTTATGACGGCCCAGCGATCACAAGTGCTGCACATGTGCCTAGGGCCCAAATCTGGAGACCTGGCAGGACTTTTGCTTGATGAGAAGCCTGCTGACGAGTTCACTGCACCTCGAGCAAGTGCTCTCCTGCGACAGCCCCTGTACCTGGCACAGAGCTCTTTTTGTCTCGCTGCCGAGCGTGGGTGAGATCCAGATCCCACCTGATGCCGTGGGGGTCTGCACACGGACATGGTCAGCAGGTACGGGGAGGTTTGAACACTTTTCTCCATCAGAAGACGGCCCTGGGGCCTGGCTCACGGTCCATGGAGGAAAAGCCGCTCCGCTGCAGCGCTCAGCCCCAGCGCTTTGCTGCTCCATGTTGCCGGCAGAATATCCGGCTTTGGGGGAGCTCGCCTAAAATTTGCTGGTGCTGCTTTCCGAGGAGGTTTTAAAGCTAAATTGGCTAACAAAAAGCCTCTTGTAGATAAGAGAGCTCTGCGAGTCAACAACTGGCTAAGCAGTTTAAACCCCTAAGTAAGGCATCCTCTATTTAAACGTTATAGGCAAATCTAATTTAAGCTTTTAAAAATATTACGGGCAGGTGTTTAAGTCGTCCGCACGCGGGGTTTTGCGGGGGCGGCGGAGGGGGCTGCGCGGTGCTTCCCAGGCGGGCAGCGTTTTGTTCAGACAAGCTTTCTGCAGAGGGCCACGTGACAGGGGCCAAACAAACAGCATCTGGGGATTTTCAATTACAGACCTTCACCCAGCATGCCTGCACTGTAATCTCTACCAGATGAGGCTCAGGCCTCACTATTTTCAATAATTCACACACTGTGTACACATAACATGACAATAAGGGCATTCATGCAACCGCCTGATTCGCACATCAAAGCTCCCAAATGGCCAGCTGTAAGCATGCTTACTGCTGAATAATTCATTCTTTTCACAGGCTTGAAAAAACGCTCAGCGGGAGTTGGCAAGCTTGTGTTCTTTCCTGTGTGGTATGCTAAACTCAAATTTTGAAAGAGGTACGGCCCCACTAAAAAGAGTCAGAGATCCAACTATTTAAATGTGCATTTGCGAGCTTTCGGATGGCTGCTCACCAAAAAAAAAAAAAAAAAAGAGAGAAAAAAAGAAAAGCTACATTTCCAAGTGGGTAGCAGAGATAAGATGAAATAGCCTCATGTTTTCTGGGGCAGGTGTTAATAGAAATAAAATGATAAAACTGTTTTCTGGATGTTTGTTAAAATATTTTTACACACATTATTCCTTGCTAAGCACCTTAGATATAGCAGAGGCGTAACAGTTAACAAGTTCAGCAAACTTGAAACTTCCACATACTTATCACAAATTTTCCACTATATGGCAAAGAGGGTTTTAGTTAAGACTAACGCAGATGAAAAAGGCATACCCAGAAACACCAGAGCTAATTCTGTAACCCCTGTTTACTATTCTCACAGATACGGGTTGAATACTAATTTCTAGATGACATTTTAACAACTCCAAATTGGCAGCTGTGTCTCTGAACAGTTAGCTTGCAACTGGTGAGTGTTCCAGAATTTGAAAATACTTCGGCTTTACACAACAGAAGCATCTTTTCTTTAAGAAAAAATAAAACGGGGCAGGAAAAAAAAAAAAAAGGTCTGCTTCATAATATCAAGTTTTCTTGACTGTCAGTCAACACCAGAACCAGCAGGATCAAAAAAAAAAAAAAACGGGGCAGGAAAAAAAAAAAAAAGGTCTGCTTCATAATATCAAGTTTTCTTGACTGTCAGTCAACACCAGAACCAGCAGGATCAACTAGTCACGACCTCTCCTTATAGCAAACACATGCTGCTTACCAGCTGTGGACTGTGTTTTTTACACCCTTTTCTCTATCATTCAGAATGGCTCCTCCTAATCACAATAATCCCAAAAGTGCTAAAACATATCAATCGTCCTTTAAGCCCTGCCTACAAAAGGCCAGCCGTCCAGCCTTTATGGGCTTGTCCAACAGCAGCTGATACTTCATTCAACTACAAATCCAATTTAGCAGTTACAAGAGGTTTAGCATCACTGGAAAAATATTGGTGTTGATCCTGCACTCTTAAGTCAGCAAATATTCCTTTGCCATATTGTTTAGCTTTTTCTGCCATATTTACACTTCTGCTGGATTTCCCTGAATTACTTCAACAACAGCATTTAACCTCTGAACTGGTAATATTTACAGCTGATCAAACAGCAACTTTTAAAATATGTTTACCACAATTACAGAAACATAAGCCTATTTGTATTCCAACTGTTACAATTCTGAAAAAAACCTCAACCAACAACCGTAAAAACAAACACAGTCATTTCATTCAAACCCATAGAGCACACTTTGTGTACCAGTTATGCAGGATGCTATTTATTATAGCCCTTTGGGCAAGTTCAAGGCAATTCTTTCACCGGGGTGTTTTTAATTGCCACATGAGCCAATGCAAACACTCCTTGATCCCCCTCCATATTTTTTTCTTTTCTTTTTTTCCTCTTCAAGCAGCAGTGTCTGTAACATCTTAAAGCAAAGAGAGGAATCTGCAAATCTGTAGGACCACTCACTTTAGGCAGCCTTTAATAATGGGAGTATAAGGCAGGAGATAGCTCCTCTGGCCCCCTGGAGGAGGATGGGAGCTGCTCTTCAATTGCCTTGTAGCAAAAAACAATCAGTCTCAAACCTGCGTCAAGCACAGGATTTCCATCTCTCTGCACGGGCACCTGTCGGAGGGCTGGGGCCACCTAGCTCACTCGCAGCCAAGGACACAGGCAGCTCCCCACAGCTCCCCAGGGAACGGGGTGGGGGCAAAAAGCTCTGAGTACCTTTAGATCTGCTGGAGCTTGTTGCTTATCTGCACCGAGACCTTCAAGAGCCAAGGCTCTGGCTCTGAATTTAGATAGGGACCACGCACAAAAGTGGCCGTCCCAGGACAGGACCAGGAGGAGACAAAGATCACAGCGCTCCTAAACGGGTGATAGGGGCTGCCCGAGTGGTGCGTGTGTATGCAGACACACACACACACACACACACACACACGAGATTACAATAAGCCATTTAAGTATTATTATACACGAATTAACTGCTGGTGAAGTGTACTGTAACTGGGGTGCCCAAGAGGACAGGGAAAAGAAAAGATCCAAGAAACAAAATAACCAAAATAATCCTTTTGCATGCTAATGAGTGAACAATTACAATGACTCATTGAAGTTATATCATAACGATACTTCCAAAGAAAAGAACTTTTTGTGTATTGTATTAAAAACAACAATAAAATGATCCCAGATTGAAGCAAGACCACAATTTAATTTATACGGCAAAAGGGAAATGATCTAATAGTAGCACAGAAAGATATTATCCTCACGTCAAGTCTTAACCTCTTGGTTTTTATCCCAGCTTCAGTTTTAAAAAAACACAATGAAAAAAAAAATAGATGCATCTGGTTCAAAAGTCTTCACTGACACTAATGCAATGCATTGGATTCTGTTTGGCAGGTCTTCATCCTGGGAAATATTCCACATAAGCAATGTTTATTAATTTTCTTCTTCTGAGTTTTTAAAAACAGAGACAGAACATATTTCAAAGAGAGAGGAGTGATCCAGAGATCTCTCTGAATATTCATTAATTAATATTTTGTCAGTGTCAGTTGTCTCAACAAAAGAAGGTTTCACAATTTACTCTAAGCCCCATTTAATTAAAATTCAAATGTTACAAAAATAGATGGAGATTTTTTTTCTCCCTTGTAATTATATTGTTTTCTACTTACTATAAACTCTATTTTACTGCAAGCAAAAATGCATTTCAAAACAAACAGCAATTTTTAGGCTTCAGAATATACAAACACATGCCCATAGGAAAAAAAAATCCCCAAATTGACCTTTGCTATCCCTCTGGATCAGCTACAGATGTTTAGTAGATTATACAAAACCCTAGATGTCCTTAATCTGACATTCTGGGCTTTTCCCCCCTGCTAGGCTAGGAACCCCTGGTAACCCGTCTGCAAAGACCCCGTGGGACTTCCAGGTGGATGTGTAATTGCCGCGGTGTTTTCCACGGTAGCTGTGATCGTTCAGCGACCTGAGCAGTGCGGAAAGGAGAAGGCCCTCGCCCAGCGCTATTAACGAGAAGTCTGGTTTGGACAGAAATCCTTCAAGTACACAGACAATGGGCTGGCAGACCTGTCATGCATGATGGATGAGTTAAGGGGATTAAAACCACTATTTGCATGAGAATAGAGAAAAATTAGCAAAATAGAATTTCTCAGTAGGTGGCTTTAGTTCTGTTTGTTCTCTCAGGCAAAATGAAGTTCATTTTTAAAGGAATTATGATTGTTTAAGTAATGTTTATTTGCAGAGGAGAAATTTTGGATTGTTGGTTTGCTTTCTAGCGTTTCTTCCTTAAGGAATCCACTTTAACTGTCACTGCAACGGTGTGCCCCATGTTTGGTACGAAAACGTTACACAACTACCATGTTCTAACTGGGTTGAACTGTACGTGTATCTTCATGCTTACATGTTTCTAAGCTGCATATACCCATAAAGAGTTCTGTGTTCAGAGAGGGATGATCAAGACGACCAAAAAATTACTTCAAATTGTGTATTGATGCTTCACTGAGGTTCTGAGTACAAGCCTGTGACTCAAGAACTTGAAATACTGCATCTTTCTTTTGACCGGATTCGTGCTGCACACAGTGATGGTACTTAAAGGCCTCAGAAATAGCTGCACAAAGTAACATAATGAAAGACTCGACTTAGAGAACAGCATTGTATTGTTTATACAACATAACTTTGAAACAAATCTGTGCGAAAAAATCAGTGCGCGCGAGTAGGCAAACAGATGCAGGAACTCAGAAGCATCCATGGACCATCTCTCCTGACTCCTGCAGAGAGCAACCAAGATTCGCCCGTCAAACAAGAGCTGTAAACGCAGTGGAGGTCCCCCTCTTTGCAAGGTGCTCACATTCAATTCCCAGGCAGCCAGCAGCCTCTGGGAAATCCAGTACCTTCTGAAAACCATGTCTGCGTTGACGAAGGTGTTTTGGAACGGCTGGGACTGCAGTCACACTGGCCATAGACTCCACTATGCCCTATAGCAGCCTTAACAGAAAGCAAAGCGGAGGCACTAAGCAGCTCCATTTCTTCCCCCGATGACATTACAGACAGGAAAAGCTGTGACGTGATTTCTCAACTCAGCATTTACTATAATGAGATTTTAAGAGAGCAGGTCACTTCTCTCACTCAGCGATGGGGATTCTGGCCAGATCCAGAGGCTGTCTAACAGAGATCAATGCCAGAGCCTGCAGCCAGGAACGGGTTCCCACCATATAGCTCCTGGGGACAGTGTGTTCATCTGCAGGCAAGGGAGGACCCTGTGAGCCGCCTTCGTTCTCAACTCCACAGACCCCGCGCTGGCATTTCATGCAGCTCTTTGCAAAAACTGTTTATTTAGCTTATGAATTACTTGGTGCCTGTGTCCCATGCAGTTAAGATGCTTTATTTTCACAGCAGGTGCAAAGGGGTATTTAAATTTGCATTATGTCCAGGGTATTTGGACTCGGTTTCTGTAACATGACAGCTTCTGACAGCAGATGGGCCAAATGGAGAGACGTTTGACCAGCATATGAAAGAGCTTGGGATACATCCAACACTAACCTTGGTTTCCAAGTTATTTCACAGGCACAAAGTAACATTTTGTGGAGATTTTATAGCTAACAGTATCGTTCCAGCTACAGAACAATAAATATTTTGCTCCAATTATGAACCCACAAGAGAGACCCACTACATATTTTAGCTACAGGATAAGTAATTTCTTGCAAACACAATCTCAAAACATGCTAAAAACTGAGATTCCTTTAACTATTATTTTAGTTTAAAACAAGACCTGTCCATACTTTGAGTTGTACGAACCTGTCCAGATCAGTTGCCTGAACCTGTCTCCCTGCTGATCCCATTTGGGTCACTGACATTCAAGCTAAAGCGGAGGAGAACAATATCGCTGCACTTCTGAAGGATCCCCAGGACACCAGCCCAAGGGGAGAAAAAGAAACCTTAGTGTCATCCTGAACAGAGGTGTGAGAACACAACACGCTGCTAAAGAACGGAAGATACCACTGTTTACTTTGAAGCTCAGCTACGAGAGACAGAATGAAGAGCTGAGTGATCAAATAATACTGCACCATAACGTATTTTGTTTAAATTCAGAAGCGTTCCTCAAAACCTGCTCGTTCATCAGTGAAAATACCCGTCTGTCTCTTCCTGCCCCTCTGCCCCAGGCTGCACAGTCTCCAGTACCTCCAGCAGTCCCCAGTACCTCCCAGCCTGTCTAAACACCATGTTGCTGATTTTATAATCAGTGAAAACATCCATTTGTGACTTTCAAAATCTGCAGGATTATCTTGGAGAATCATATGAAAAATTTGCTTTGTGCATCCACCAAGTGCATTATAGTCCTAACATTTGTAATTTTCATTATAAATTATTTCACTGAGAGTGGTTGCTTTGGATGATGGGAGGGTTCTTTTAAAAAGAATTTTAAGGGATAGGACATGCCAGAGAACCAAAAGAAAGTGACAGTTACTTAGAATCTTTTTACCACCTAGTTGTTTCTGTAGTAAATCACCACTTTCTTTTGCTTCCCAGCTCATGCCATGACTTTACATAACATTTATCCAAAAAGCATACATTTGGAAACCTTTTCTTTGTTTTGGATAAATGGGTAACGGAGTGCAGACACAGTTTCATGTGTAATTCTTAATCCCACTTTCTTTAGTCCTGATGCATCAGGACAGAAACTTTACAGCCAGGTTATTTTGTGGCTGAGTACTGTTGATGTGGGACTGGGAGAGGAGACCGGGCGTCCAGCCACAGCTCTGCTGTGTTTCCCTGTGGAGTCCCTATACTCTCCTCACGGTTTTTGCCTGTTACAGAGGTTAGTTCTCCAGCAATTGTGATGAAAAAGGTGTGTGAAAGATCAGCCCAGTGTTCTACCTGATGTGCTTCCCCTCTGCCCGCATCCATGCCAGCACGGTTATCGTGCCCAACAGCCTCAGCTACCAGTTGCTTCTAGTCCTGACAGCAAGAACGGACATTTCAAGAGAAGCAGAAGGACTTTGCTCCTCAGCTCCAACATGCTGCACTGGGGGCTGGGGGCCGATAGCTGGCATCAGGACGAGGACAGGGGAGCACACATGCCAGCACAGTCCCCACAGCTAACGTCTCTAGACCCTTGATGGGTGCACTGGCAGGAGCTGTCAGCATGGCAGCCTCATGCAGCAAAGAAGGAAAGTTTAAATACACACAGATCTAGAATTGCATTCAACATTTATTAATGTCACTTAGAGATTTCTACTCCTACCGAGCTCTCGGTTTGCTCATGTAACTTTATCATCTGTTTAGTCTAACCTGCTGATATGGTAATTTGTAGTCTCTGGCACAGAAAATGAATTAATTTTTCTTTTGAATGACGGCACTCTCTCTCCTCAACTCCCCCTCTGATCCTCCGTCTCCTTTCCCTCTTCCTCCCTCCCTCCCCTCTCCTTAAACAGCAAGGACAAGTCATACCAACCCTTCCCCTTCCTCATTTGTTTCCAGGATAACCCTCCATCCCATACTGGTTCAGTTTTAAAGGTCGCTTCCCTTCTGCCCAGCCCATACCGTGCAGCCTCTACCCTAATGAACACGCAGGCTGCCACACACCACGGCAGGGTTATTTTGCAGGCGCTACTTCCTAATGGGGAAAGCCCCGAACAGGACTCCTGCACTGTACTTGTAACGGGGCCGGCCGCTGGCTGGATGCATCTTGACACACACATGCAGAACTGTCGTGTCGAGTGAGGGAGACGTCCTGAGCTTCACCAGTGTGCAGCTGAGACCGACCAATTAGAAAGGGGCTTAACGTGTTAAATACCGTGTACTTGGTTCAACCTTCTACCACTGGACTGAAATCAGATCAACCCTTAGCAAAAGGGTATTTCAGATCAGAGGCAATGCGATCAGCATCCCCTTTCCTAATTCCCAAGTTTCTACCTCTGCAAGCACAGAAACAGTCATGTGGTGCTTTGGTCAAACCCAGGCAGAGTACTGTACTGTCCCTCAGTAATTTTAGTACTGTCCCTAAAGTTCTGCCAAGAAAACCTGGCACTAAATTTCTCAGCTTTATAAACCTCCAAGCACTCTACTATATTTTGATCTTTTTACACTATATGTATTGGTTATTAAAGCATTTTGACTGAGGCAACAGGCAAATCCATCCTGAACCTGGCAATTGCACCAGTATCAACATTTGGCACATACTAGGATTTTGCTATTAAAAGACATAAAAAAATCGGTCATTGGGTCGGCCAAAGAAATTCCACCTGACATCAGACATAGCTATAACATATGCACAAAGAGATTAAATTAGTGCTACAGAGACTTATCGAGAGTGCTTGCAAGAGTGACATCCCTTTCAGCTTTTGTGAGACACACAGGAACATATCAGTACTCATGCCTCCAGACACTAAACTGAGCCACAGGCTCATTTTTTGCAAGGACGGGTGGACTTGGTACTGTTAAGTTAATGGTTGGACTTGCTGATCTTAAGGCTCTCTTCCAGCCTAAATGATTCTATGACATAAGAACAAGAAGTAAAAATATACTTACTTACCTCAGAGGCTCACAAATGTTTATATGAAGCTATTAAAATGCTGACATTTAAAACAACACACTCATTTAAAAGAAAATGAAAGGTTGTTTCTGGTACGGCTGATGCAGTTATGTGTTTTCTGTTGGGGGAAATTTATAGCCACATTATTGCTGTCAAGAAGGTTAGTGAGCCACAAGGATTTCCAGATGCCATGTGTGAAGTTTCTCATTTCCCCTACTACACTAAAGTACATTATCACCCAAACGCAAACAAGCTTTAAAAAGTATCTGTCATTAAAACATGTGTGGCCCCCTTGCCCGCACTTAAGAGATTTGGTTCTTTTCTTCTTCTTTCTCTTAAGCCAGATGGGAGACTGTACCGCAGCGCTCCCCAGGGGCCTACCACTGATCACACTGATGTCGCCAGTACTACTTTGGGTTGCATACCTCCTGCACCCTGCACCCTGTCAGTCAGAAAACCTGGCACTGCCAAACAGTAATGTTCACTTGCAGGAAGTCAGTCAAAATAGTGAAGAATTGCTGCCACGACATCTCTCAGAACAGCTGTGAGTATGAAAACAGAGATCTAAAAGGAACACGTACGGTAGATAGAAAAACATGTTCAAATTTCTCCTATACCTGTAAATACAACTTGCTGCAGCAGCACACAGCTGAGGAACCTGTCCTGTCCTGTCCCGCCGTATGGGCACCGGCGAGCAGCAGGGACAGCTGCCGGCGCAGGAGACCACCCTTACCATCTAGCAGAGTGTTCGCAGAGATGGCAACCCCATGCCAAAAGAACATTCAAAGTCAAAGAGCACCTCCAGGACGCTTCTGCAAGTCTGAAGCAGAACCATCTCTTGTGGCTTGTCTGGCATTGTTGTACGCGCAGGTGTGAGGAATGGGTGTAAAAAAGTGCCTTGCAATTAATGGCCTTTCCAGCCCCTACTAGAAGAATAGTAGGAGAACTAAAGCTAGAAAATCTTATGAGTGAACTTTTCCTCCCAAGTGGATTTGTTTTAAAAAAGAAAACACAGCATTTATGCAAAGCTCTAGCACAATGGTGCTGAAAAGAAGACAGAGGTGGAAGCATCAGAAGGCTGATACTGTTTAGTCCCCACTGATTTTTTATTTACAGCGAAAGGCTGTCTCAAAGCAGGTGTTTTGTTAAATGATGTTAGCTTGCTTCTTCTGCTGAAGATGAAAACTGAATGGGAGATGTTGAGTCCAAAGCAGAGCTGTCCCTTCTTGCCTCACATCTGGAAGCACTTCAGCAACAAGATCTTGAGTGGGAGCAAGAAAAACAGTTTTGCTCAAAACTCAGAATGAAACAGAGTGTGTTAAGGACACAGGGACGTGCTGGCATCCCTCACCCCAGCTAGAGAACTTCTGCACTTCTGTAGGGCCACAGACACGACGTGGCTCCTGTTTCTGAGGTACACTTAGCAGAATGAAGCTGAGGAGAGCACCGGGCCAATGCCAACTGAAATGATTGTATGACAGTTTTATCACACAAGCTTTTGTTTGGTATCTCAAGAAACAGGCTCCATATCTTCAAATCTTTCCTCTGGTCCTCCCAAACAGGGTATATACAACACAAGCCTCAGATATCAAAAGGACGCTCTTGGAACCAGTAAAGCAAATACCTAAAACTATGTTTTCTTATCACATCAGACACTTGGCTTGCAGTTTTGCTACAGCATTCTCAGAAAGAAACACAGATCTTGGTAACAAAAATGGTCCCTCAGAAACTCTTGTGCTCCACATTACTACTTCAGAAGAGAAGAACTGAATCTCTTACAGCAACCGCTGCAAATAGCTGACGACTAAAGCACAGAGTGTGGCACCTTTGATGAGCCGACAACAGGCCATGCAATTATTGCCATAGACTTAAGACAAGTCAAACCACTTTTCAAATAGGGCAAATCATTGCCTTGCTGGAGCATCACAACTGAAGCTGAACC
>NW_010399612.1:27219-27660 GCF_000710305.1 Buceros rhinoceros silvestris
AACCACTTTTCAAATAGGGCAAATCATTGCCTTGCTCGAGCATCACAACTGAAGCTGAGCCGCCCGCGTCTTCACAGCACTTGCTTCTAGCTAAAGAACCTCATCCAGAGCGCCTGCTGCACCTGCCAGGGCTCGGTACTCCATCTTGTCAAAAAAATCAAGTTAATAGGTTGAAAACAAAAGCGTCACTGCAGTGCTTTTAAAACGATCACTCTGGTTTCTCCTCACCTTTTCATTTCCACTACATTAATTAAAGACTTCAATTAAAATATAAGCAAATTTATACAAGTTTTTTAAAAATCACTAAGTAACTCAGATCTTTCCATCCTACTATTAATTTTCTCTTGTAACACCTGCCATTACGGCAGGCTTTTTTTTGCATCTTTTGCCATTACTAACTCGACAAAAAGCTCTTTTTTTTTCTCCCGATTAAAAAAAAAG
>NW_010399612.1:27776-43330 GCF_000710305.1 Buceros rhinoceros silvestris
GTTTGCATCTTTTGCCATTACTACCTCGACAAAAGGCTCTTTTTTATTCTCCAGATTAAAAAAAAAGCGAAGATGTCAGCCATTTCCATGTGCAGAAGTAAGGTCTTTAGAGGGTGAATAACAGCTGAACAGCCTCAGCAGCTCTAAAAATTAGTTCACAAACTTTTATGCCTGAATTATTTTCTGATTCTCTGAGCACTGGAAATACAGTGACTCGTGCATCTGAGAGAATGACTCTCTGCGGAAATCAGATCTCAGCCTGTTGTCTTTCTGTTCCTTCCCAAGCGAGACCGGCACAGGCTCCTGCCTGCCTGTCAAAAGGGGTGTAAATATCCAGGTATGTGCACAAGAGAGATTGCGGTCCGACTCACCTGCATCTACCAGGCAGGTGCCTGGTTTGTACGTACACGTGCTGCGCAGAGGAGACATGGGGCAAGGCTGCGGCAGGATCAAGGTCCCTCACTTGAAAATGCCTTTTCTCAGCCCCTGCCTTAGCTGACGGGTTGCTGACTGTCATCCTCTGCCCAGCGTCCATCCTGCCAGCACTACCTCTGAAATTAAGCGTTGCCCTTGCATTGCTGCAAGAGTAGGTTTGAACAAGTATTTCTGCCAGCAGCAGAACCAAGGCCTGGTTTCCTACGGCTCAAAGTCCAACAATGAACTTGTGCATCTCTCTCATCGACCCACTTTCCTGTTTTCAAGGATCTTCTTCAGGGATTTCCTAAAGCGCATCACCTCACCAGTTCAGTCAACACTGAGCAAAGGACTTGCAGAAGTGACTGGGGAGAACTGACAGGCAGAAGGTTGTGGACTGCTTTGGAGCTGTGGGCAAAAGGAAAGTTCAAGAGAGAGGGAGAGTGTGTGTGAGAGCGAGAGTCCTGTTTCACCGGTGTATTCAAATCTGAATTTAAAGCTCAGCTGCTTGTGACATTTGAACATGATTTCAAACTGCAGGGGAAGAAAATTCAGCGATCAAGATCCTCTGTCCTTGCGGTAAGCAGTAAAGATCACGGGAAAAGAACAACAGAGACCAAAGCAGATCAAGTTTTCCTCTTCAGAAAGATCTTCTCTGAACTTGTGGTTTCATAGTGGTTCTTGAGCAGAGAAGGTAACAGAAACCTGGGATAAAGCTCTTTATGCTGGAGACATTAGTGGACACAAATAACACATTCGATCCCAGTTCCCTCGCCTGGTTTTCTATATAGCTGACAGTTCACATACTCAATACCTACCTCTTACTAAACTTGGGTTTAAAGTAGTTTGGGACTAAGTAGAAATTAATAATATTTTACAATGCCAAAATATTTATGGGTATAAAGACTGAGGTAGTAAAACTGTTGACGTTACAGTGTTAAAACTGTTTTATCTGGGTTTAGGAATGAGTAAATTGCACTACATTATAATAACTATTATAATTCATTCTAATTCGAGAATTTTAAAACCAGCGCAAATTATATAAATTAGTCAAACTTAATCCCTGTGCTTAAGTCCCCTTAAAGTCACCTGTGTTCTTTGGAATTCACAAGGTTTTAGTGAAGCTGTTGTCAGTGGCATTTTCAGCTATGTGTATAATAAAGAGCTTGATTTTAAATACAGGTTTTGTTTAATTGTTGGTGTAAGATAAAATGCACTTTAAAAAAATCCTGCTTTCTTTCATATAAATGTCTTTTTCACAGATGTGGGAAGTAAAACATCCAGCATTCAATACTGGGCTCAGTAAAAACCATTGGCCTGAAAGTTCAGCGTTGCTTTCTACAACACAAAAGCCAATACATCCAATAACAGATTACATTAAATTTGACCTAACCAGGGGGCTGGGTGCTTTATTCAGAAATAACATCCCTTTGCACAAAATCGGATTTTGAAGGATGATAACCTTAAAGTGACCTATGGAAATACACCACCTCTTGTACTCCCAGGGAGATTACTCTAAACCAAAGGATGGTATATGCTTATATCAAATAAGACAGAAATACCTACTGAGCCATGCAGGACAAGCCTGAAGTATAAACACCCAACACCTTTTTCAGGATCGAAATGACTACGCCACTTCATCCAGGAACGGTCTCATCCAAATGTAGTTCAGTCTGTAAGAACATGGAAATGGTTCCGTTTCTTGTGAAGGCGACTTCCTTTGGTCAAGATTTTCTCTTTATCAACCTACTCAATCTAAAACACACGTGCAGGTTTCAGTTCCAAAAAAGATACCAGCATCCTGAAGGCATCTGGGAGAGCAGTAAATTACTAGTAGATTGGAAAGATCGATTGGTGAAGAAGTTACAACAAAGTGAAGACACTGCAATCAGCATGTACATGGTGCGCGGGCCGAGTCTCCCAGCAATCTCTGCCTGCCCTCAATTCCCACTAGTAGACTAAAATCAGTGGGAGCTCAGGACATTCGACAATTCATAAAACTAGAGCAGAGCAACGACTGGTTGTATTGGTTTTTTCTCGGCAGTACTCTCTAGGAGCCAGAGGCTGGCAGAGCGCATGATCTAGTTGTGACAACTTTGCGGTCTAGAAAGATTTTGATAGTGTAAGTAAAAGGGGTGTAACAAGCGAAGGAAGCGATGGAAGCTGATGATGGCAGGCACTCCCTGTTCATACAGCACCCTCTGCATTACGGGTAGAGACTATTCCCGAAGAAGCTCACCCTACCTGTTACCGGCACACTCATTTCCGACAAATGCCAGTAAAAGCGCTTCTCGCAAGCTTCAGGAGGCTGCAATCGAGAGGGCTGCGGTACTCTACGGGGACGTTTGCAGGCCTGCTCTGGCACCACTTTGCACTCCCAGGTGGAGCACGCAGCAGGATGCACCCACTGCCGGCGGGAATGAAAGGGGCTGACAGAGGTGGGGAGAGCAGCTCAGGAGGCCAGGGGCTGCTTCGTGGGCACAGGCAAGGGTGCTGCAGCCTGCAGCAGGAAGGAAGACATTTGAGATACATAAAGACAGAAGAGAAGCAGAAAGAATTTTTTTTTACCTGATATGTGAGAATATACACAAAGGGATGATCTTAACAAGCTAAAGTTTATTATTAAGCAATAAAATACCTTCCAGATTTAAAACAAACTCCAAAGAATGTCCCATGTTGGTTGAGGCACTAAACCCTAAATTGGGCAATGCACTAAGAAATGTATCAAGAGCAGGAACCTTTCACCAATTCTTTTTTTCCCCAAAGGATGTACATTTAGTATTTTTTTCCCATATGACCTAAAAATCTACACCTATAACAGAGTCCCAGGTCATAGGCACATCATAAACCACGAGATAAGCCTGTAGTACAAATATCCCTGAACCAGCCCAGACTCAAACCCCACAGTACTAGCGCTGTTACGCACTTCAACTCATATGGTTTAGTTTCAGGCAGTCCTGCGAGGAGCAGGGAGTTGGACTCTCTGATCCTCATGGAGCCGTTCCAGCTCAAGACATATTGTGATTCTATGACTCCTCAGTTACATTCCTCTAAACCTGGGAGTTCAATAGCCACACCCAGACGGCACTCCTTGCTTTATCTGTCTGGTTTCCTTAAGCGAAATAGAAAGTAAGAAAAGCAGGAGGTGATAAATCACCAGCTCCTCTTCAAGAATCGCTGCAGCAAGTTTAGTATTGTATGGATGCCATTTTTTCTGTTTATCTCACTTTTTCTAACAAGTTACACTTTTTATTTAAGCATAGACTCTGTGTTTCTTACCTACCCAAAACATGCCAAAATATTTCCATGAGTCATCTCCTTCTCTTTCAGGGGAAAATAAAACAAGGACCTGCTGTAAATGCAAGGGCCTGTCCCACCTTTAACTTTCTTCCAACGCTTAACACCAGGCTTAAAAATTGTACCATATAAACACACAGAAGCTGAAACACGACGAGCAGCCCTTCCATCTACTTTGCTTTACACACTAAACCACGATGCAAACAGAATCCATTAAGACATCTAAATGTGACTCACCACATGTGTTAATTGGGTGGGGAAAAAAAAAAAGAAAACACAACCCTTGAATGTGGACATTTACGTATTCCCATTATTCAGACCCTCTTGATGCCACAGTCTCTCACTTCTATAGTTTATAAATGTTTGATTTAAAATATTGCCATTTTATCATTTGTACCACATTTACCTCATCTTACCACCGTTCTGACTGGAGGAGAAGCTAATGTAGCCTACACTGTCTGGTCAATTATTGCGTGGACACCAGGGACCAATTAATGCCATCCATAAAAGCCTGAATCATTCTGTCAATTAACTAGAACTAACTATGTCATCAGATATATTACTGGTGAGCAAGTCTATTTGGTTGCAATATGTCTTGAAGGAGAGCAGTATCAAATGAATCACAATTGACTTGGACAACTGCTAGCATAATTTCAGAAGATGAAAAGACAAATGTGGTAGTTATTAGTGGTCCCCTGAGGAATTACGGCCAAGCAATTGTAATGTGCTAAGACTGTACTAGCAGGTGCCCACAGCACAAATCAGGCAGAGGGTTAAATCAATATTTTCAATTTCTTAGGATCAATCCAGTGTTTGAACAAGACAGAAACTTGTTAGCAATTGGCAGAATGTGTAAATGAAAAGTCAAACTTATTATTATTTGTTAAAAAGGAATCGGGGCTCTGCATCATGCCCTTGGCACAAGGTAATGCTTTCATGATCCAGTTGCTTGGGCATTCACTAAAAATCTACCAGTTCTTAAATTTTAATAGAGTGCAAAAGGTTACTTTAATACATTTCAAACATTCGAGATCTTTAAAAATGATTGAAGTGTCAACAGGGAAGTTTTTGAGCTGTGACAACGGCACGGTTATTAATGATTAGTGCAGGAAGCAGAAGAAACCTTGATCGCTTTAAGAAAGACTCACCAGGAATGCAGCTTGACATCTTTGATACAACTTCACATTTATTCTGTTTCATATGGAAGAACCTCAGGATCATTAAGTAATCCTTTACCAGTTAAACAAGAAAGAAAAAAGTGACCTTACAAATTGATTTCTTTTATCGCTGCTGGGCTTAAAGATGCCTATAGCTGGATCTAAAGCCTTGGCATAATACTCTTTAGTTTGAATGCAAAGGTATCAAATGCACCCTTACATCTCACTGTTGTTGTACAAAAAAAGTCTCCAGCTACCCTGACAGTCAGGGTTTGGATAATATGCTTGAGTTGGGAAAATAAACCCTTTAAATGACACCTTAGGGCACAGCCAGATCTCTGGGATTTGGAAGCAGAAAACTGGCAAGTAACATTATTATAGCTGGAAAAAACCAGGTGATGACAGAGAAAGCTATTTCCATGATGCACACCCATCTCTTCAAGCCCATTATTTCAAAAAGATCAAAAACGTGAACCATTATTCACATTATAAAACTAACATAATTTTTTACTAGGAAAACAAAATGAAAGCCCCCATGGTTAATTAAAAAGAGGAAACACAACAAAGCACAGTTTTGAAACTCACGTGCCTAAAGAAAGCACCTACGCTTTAAAGACAAATACATTTCTCTGTATCTTCGGCTGGTATAGGAATTCTTTGTACTGCCTTCAGAGTCTGGACTTCAACTCAGAGACAAGAGAAGATGTAGGTGAAGCTCCTCTTACACAATTGTCAGAGACAGAAACACTGGTTTAATGTTCGTTGTTGGGTGTTCTTTAATTGTGGAGATAACAATAATTATAATATTGGAAAAACGGTTCATCTCACTAGAGAGCCTTTCACCCAAAGGATGTCAGAGCGCTCTCAGCTCCAGCGTGGGGAAATGATCTCTCGCGCAGCATACGGCCAACCTGTGAACTCACTGCTCCAGAAAATTATTAGCAACACCTCTTTAGCTACTGGTTTTTAAATAATAGTTGCAGCCTTCACTAATACAGGCCAAAATAGTAAAGAGCACTTGAACTTCAAGAAGCTGCAAACCCATTTAAAGCTTTACATTAGATGCTGCAGATGAAGTAGGAGATATTTCTTCTTCTTTCTCAGCCTTTTCAGTGGAAAAACAACAGTGCTGAGCCAAATGAAATAAAAAAAAAAATAATCAAAGTGAGTTGGCCTATTTCAAGGCTGGCCCAGGTAATCTCTTCCCAATGTCTAACTCACCGCAGCTTTGACTGATCTGCGCAATACCGTTGTCAAGACCTTTTTCTCGATGTACATTTAACACAACATGGGGGGTGCCTCACACCACAGCGCATCGGTCCAAAGTACACAGGTACGCTATCAGCGTGAGACAAGAACAATAACACCACGGGAATGCACAACGTCACAGTACTTCCTACTAAATTGGCCCCTATTAATTACAAAAAATGAGAGAAAGAACTCATTATAGTAATGATATAGTTATTCTTTGAAGAACAATGCAGGGAAGATAAGCCCTTTAATCCGAGACACATAGCCAATAGATTTTTTTTCTTGCCTAACCCCTCTGTCTATGCACTGTGTGTCAGAAACAACGTGCGTTTTTGGCTCCCTTACACACCCTCAGGTGAAAACCATTAGCTGGCTTTACGGAAGATACAGCAGACATGTACTTCCCCAGTTGGACTGGGGGAGCTCGAAGAACCTACACTTTTGGGAAGCAGAGTGAACAAGTGCAATCATCTGAAACCAAGGTTCAGCAAATGGGAGACAATAAAACACGAAGTAACTTGAAACCAGCCCACGCACTGCCCAAGAGAAATCTCCAGCTTGTCTCGCTCTCAGACACACCCTTGCAGCTCTTCTGGAAAGCTGTGCCCTGTTCACAAGACAAGGAGCTAATTGATTCAGCCGTCTTCTGTATGCGCAACTATAAAATAAAGCGCATAAAGAACAGAGCGGACATACAGCTCAGCTGACCGCATTGAAAGACTCTGCTAACAACGCACTGATCACAGAACAAGCACCACAATTGTTCCAGCCAGACGCCGCAGGACCAAGAATGCATAATTTCAGTACTTGTGTGTCCAACAGTAGGATATATTGGCAGCAGAATAGCAAACCAGCTTTAAGTTCAGCTATTGTTAACGTTTTCCCCTACCCACTGTGGAGTTAGCGAGTCAGTATAGAAGCAGGGCTGGTCCATCCTCCGCCACCAGCCACACACCTGCCAGAACACCTCCTCTCCCTGCACACAGCAACACACATTCATCTCCATAAAGTGGCATTTTTGTTCTATCTAGAAATTATATTCTTTAAGTTCCTTCGCAACTACCTTCAAGTTGGGGTTTCCACAGTCGGACAGAAAGCGGACAGAAAAAATCTTTTCAGACTGGAAGGGATGTACCACTTGGCACCTCCGTCTGATCTCTCTTACAGAGTGATTTATTTCACAGACTTTCTGCTTCTGACCGACTTGGAACTCAGCAGGCTGGAGGGCAGCTCTGACGCTGGTTCTACATGAACGTTCCTGGCGGTGTGAGGGGAAGGTCCCTCTGCCACAGGAACAGAATCCCTCTGCCGTACTCAGCCCAAGGTGACGGGCGTAAGGGCTCCGGCACCTCAGGCCTTCTGAACCACGTGCTTAAGAGCAAAATGGCAAACGCATTTCAAGCAGAGCAAGAAACGTGCTGTCTTTGTATTCATGTGGCAATCTTTCAGCTACGCAAAGTCATCAATCAGTTCCACTAATGATGAAAGGGAGAAATTTTATGTCAGAGCCCCTTCTGCAGACTCTGAATTCAAAGATTGCTCTTGGATCTCAAACATAACAGAACTTGCTATTAATTAAGAACCAGCTATAAAAAGCTGTATATTAAAGAATTCTAAAAACACAAGTCTCAATGTTATTTTTTTCTCCGAAAATAATGATATGAAAAAATATTGAGAATATACACTTATTTTCTGTATGAAAAATGTATGGAAAAAATCTAAGAAAAAACATACAGCAGGAAGATAATTCTACACAAGTTTCCCTGAGGTCATTGAGTTTCTCATATTGGTTCTTTTGGTTTAAATATGAAGGAATTTCAGGGCAACAAAGGGGCAACAAAGACAAACTGATGTACAACTGGGTTATGTCTGAGCAGAATCAGCTCTGAAATATTTGTCAGATTTCATATAACTTACAATCCCCATGAATGCAAGTTAGTGGGAAACCAGCAGTACTCTACCAGGTAAGCAGGAGCTATGATGTTGGTCAAGCTAGAAATTAATTTCCAGGTATTGGATAAATAAATCGAGCAAATCAGAAAGATTATAAACTAGTGAGCCCATGAACATCGTGGCCTCTGCTTTCCGAAAAAAACAAGAAGCAGCAGAATCTGGTCTAGCGTCCCTCTGGACTTCAAGACAGGGTTTCACCTCAGGGTCTCGGTTGTCCCTGCCCCACAAACAAGCGACTTCTCCTGAGGTCACCATCCATGACATGTTTCAATTCTGTCAAATTCTTGCAAACTATTAAATTCAGACAAATCCTTTCTGCAATAAAGGCAGGGTTTGAGGAAAAAATTACGTGTTGCATCTGATTTCATATTGGTTTGAGTTCACTGAATTCAAAGGACTTAGTGACAGTTTGGTCACAAAAAAGTGATGCTGAGTTTTTCCTTTCCTTACCCCCTTGCTCAAGCCCCGAGCCTTACACTAACGAAAGATAACGACCCAAACAGTCAGCCGTACACCTGATAGAAGAACTTGCATCTGATCTGCTATTAATACTCTTGGGTTTAGCATTCACTGATCTTCAACATACCTGAGGCCTGACTCTCCTCCCATCCCCCATTCTATGGCTCTGTAACTTCACGGTGACTCAGAACACCCATAACGAGACTTCTCCTTCCTTGGCAACCAGCTTTACGGACCGACTTCTTCTCAGCAACTCTGGTATCAACACAATCCGTCGTGATCTTGCTACAGCATCTCAGTAGAGCATTTATAGAATAACGAGTCTAGGGACCTGAAAAGGCAGGAAGCAGGATTTCTCTCCAAGGCCAGAGCGTGGTACACCAGCCCTCAACTGCACCTTCAGAGGGGATAAGCTGATCGCCTCTCACCCCTCAGGTGAGCTGGGGAGAGCAGCTCCCCTCGTCACAATAACCACGTTAACACCCAAAAGAACATTTACAAGAAAATAAAGGCAAGATTCTCAAGTCTGTTGCTACGCATCATCTATTATTTCTCGTATTTATTATTATTACTACTATTGTTCCCATTGTGCCATGTAAAAGATACTCAAAGATTTAAATCCTTTATTTCCAAGATATTGTGCTCTGAAATGCAGAATCACAACTCCGTACAATCTTTCCTCAACTAGACTTTCTCTCCCTCAGTGCTGTGAAGCAGAGAACAGTATTTTATCATGACCTGTTAATGTTTTGCTTGGATGCGGTGCTGCTGTTAGCCAAAGCGGAGGGCCACACTACTGCCCACTGATCATCCCTATTTATAGTTCAAACCTTACATGTAAGGTCAAAATGGAAGGTGGTGCATCCTGAACGCTGCTTAAAGGAAAAAAGGAGACTTTGGTAGTTTCAAAATCCGTTGAGAAGTTACTCGTGCTCCTGCGTAATTGATTGTGAACCCCTGCTTAAGCAGGTACACTGAACAAGGGCACTCAGTACACAAATGCTGGTTAACACTTACTTTATTCACAAGGCAGTGTGACATTTAAAAAGCACATGTTGCAAATTATTCCGTTACGTTGATGACAAAGTCGAACTGCTGCATCATGCTGATGATGTTCTATAAGACAGATGTGTACAGCCTGCATGATTTAGGCTTAGCATAACAAACATTTCTATTTTTGATCAGGGTAAATCAGTAAAGCCTATCGTAAGTCTATCTAAGACACTGATTTATTCACAGGAATATCTTCAATTGCTTTTGGACTCATGCAGATTTTATGTTTACACAGAAGAGAGAACTTCCGGCTTAAACTGAACATTGTGTAAGTTAAATCCCTGAGGAAAAAAAAATCCATAATTATAGGTGCAATATAATTTGCTGAAGAACACAGCTTTTCAAACTTAACTATAAACCCTAAACGTGCTTAGCTAATCGGATCAATTCCAAGTCACAGCAAAGCATATTCTAATTTTCAAGACAGACAAAATTTTGCCACCTCTCAGCTGCTGTGAGAGCCAACATCAGGGGAAAACTAAGATAAACCAGACAAGCATGTTTTCCAAGCACCACATTACAGCAAATTCTATGACTGTGTTTGCAGCGATGTTCCCTGCAGATCTTTGATTTGCTAAGGCTGGTTTTATCTTGCTGAGCCTCTGCTGAGCAGCCACCACCCTCCTGAAGAGGCAACAATACCTTTTCTGACAGGTCACATCATCCTTTCTCGCCCCAGGAATGCAGCAGGACAGTTCTCAAAAGCCTCTTCATGAATCTATGGGGGCAAAACTTCTCCATATAGAAACACAGGTGAAGTCTCAAAATAGCTCCTAAGAGGTCCTGCTCCAGACCATAACTGCTGCGCTTACTTGAACAGACCTGCAGCAGACACTGAGGTAAAATCTTTCCTAGGGCACCTTCTCCAGCAACGTGAGTTTCCCCGTGTTGTGCTGCTGCGGCTGAGCTGGGAAGGCTGTACTGTCAGCCCAGCGCTGCAGGAGCTCCACTGAACAGCCGCCCCTCCCAAAAGGAAGGTGGCTGAGGAGTGGTGACTCCGGATCATCAAATCCTTCTGGCTTCCTTTATCTTTTCTGTAACGCCAACCCGTTCTCTTTCCTGAAAGAGAGAGACCACCTCTTCCTTCTGACTGTGCAGTGGGTAGCTCAAGGAAAAATAAAGCTTAGGGTACTGTAAGACAAGCATATTTCCAGTGCCTCAGCTAGGTTACAAGCCAACAGACCATGTGATAGACGGCATCTCTCCTCACAGGCCTCTGGTAATTCTGCTTTGGTTGCACATACTGTCATATGAATGGTCTTGAGGGTACTTTGGGAAAAAAAAGCAAAACTGAGCCCAAAACAAATGGTTTGCAAATGCTAAGACCAATACTGCAGTCAGTCTTCTGCAAATAGAAGGCAATAATTAACATATACAATAATTGCCAGTTTGTTTCACGGTTGTTTCCTTTTATCATAAACAATCTTAAAAGCTCCTGATGACACAGCAGCTGCAAAATGAACTGCTCTAATCACAGCACACTCTCAGGCTGACACAAAAGCACTCTTAACAGGAATTAGTATTGCATTATAATTACATAGCTATAATATTATTTATTATTTGCAGTATCTGCAGTTACTTTAAGGTCTCTATTCCACGGTACAAGCTGTTTAAAAACACAGTTTCTCAAAGAGCTTGTCTAGCACAGAAAATCAGAGACAACAGGTAGATGTAATGGGCAGGCGAAAGGCACTGCAGCGAGGCAAGAATAGTCTGACAGCTGTGCCAGATAAAGCAACCAGTATTTTCCTCCTTTAAAATAAATTTTGGCACACGTAGGGGCAGGCAAATCAAAGCAATTCAAACGCTGCCAGAGCCCTATTGACATCTATACAGTGCGCTGCTTCTCTATGAAAAAATAAATTTCCTCTAAAACACTCCACAACCTCCAAGGACAGGGAACGTGCCCCAGCATCATCCCTCTCCAATCTCTAACCAACAGAGGAAGCTACAGGGCTGGAAGAAAAGCACTGAGAAGTGCGAGGATCCCAAGGAAAGACAAAGAGGTGGACATCCAGGAGCAGAAAGCAAGGAGAAAACTGGTTGTACGAGAAAAAACACTGACGACCAATACGGTCCGGGATGTGGGAGATGGGGTGCCAGGCCCGGCCAAAGCCCAGTGAAGCCAGTGTCTCACCCCTGGAGTAACGGAGGGGAGTGGGGACTGCTCAGGAGACTTCCCCCAAATTCAAGTAACTTGCAGCTCACCAGCGTCCTGAGCCAGAAGCAGTGCTGCTGGATATAACACGGGATTTTTCTCCTGACTGCTTTCTGACCCTCCGTAAGCCTTTAGCTCCCACTATATATTCTGAAGAGTTTCATAGCTGAACTAGATCTTGTGTCAAGATCTAGTGCCTTTTGTTTGTTTTGACACTCTCACATAAACTTTAAATTGCTGCAGAAGCAGCAGGGAGCAGCTGCTCCTCATTCACCTTCTCTGTGCAACTCGGTTTTACAGACTTTGACCCTATTCCCCCTGAGTCACCTCTTCTGCACTGAAGAGGTGCAGCCCACTGAGTCACTGCTTGTGCTGAAGCTGTTCACAGGGAAATTCTTTGATCCTCCTTGTTACCCTCTTTGAATCTTATCCAGGTCTGCTGCTCTTCTTTTTGAGAGGAGGAACTGAAGCGCAGGGAGTATACAAGGCTGCCCTGGCTTCCAGATACAGCGAACTTCCTCGATCCCGCAGCACCACAGAAGAAACATGCTTCCCCAACACCCCGCCCCCTCAAAAAAAAGAAAAAAGAAAAGAAAATCCTGGAGCACTTTGTGCACTGCTGACACAAAGAATCTCACTTCCATCACCTAAAAATTTAAGGCTGATAACCGAATAATCATTTGCCATTTTTATTTCCTCACTTTTTTTTTTTTTTTTTGCTTACTTGCAAGTATGGGAACATTAGCATGAACTGGATTGCTCCAGTTTTTGAAATGTATAGTCCTCTCACAATATCTTTTGATGTTTTATGGACCTCTGGACATCCACAGACCACATGCTGAGTAACACTGATGTTCAGCGCTTTAACAAACAGCCAAACAGGAGTTAAGAGTACAAAACAAGTTTGACTCAAACTGCCCTCTATGGCACAACTAACTGCTCAGGAATTCTCTGTATACATTCAAAACCACTTACGTACAATCTGATGCTCATTTCCCATGCTATACATTCACACGTGTACGCTCGAGTGTGGCTCACTGTTTCGGACCTGAGGCACAAGGATGATTAATGCTTGCTTGTTAATACGGAGGTAAACCCAAGAACCACCTGCTTCACAGCTGAACTAGTTACGAACCCCCAGACACAGCACAAAGAACGCGGCCAAAACTCTGTGAAAGACATCGTGCCTGGGTTTTAAGGGAAAATACTAACAAACATCAACTATTTTCTCACAGATTCTGATCTATGTGCAATTTTTTGTGACTCATTGAAAACCGGGAACAGCTGTAAGAAATGGCCAGCAAGTATAAGCAAGAAAGACCAGAGCAATAAATTGCATGAGATGCCCAGAATGGAAGGCTTGAGGCTGCTGCTGCAAAGGATCACACATGAAGACAGAATCACTGGACAAGAGACAAAGTCAATATATTCCCATGGACTTTTAATAATTTTATTGGTTCTAACTAGCCCTACTAACTTTGTAGATCATAAACTGGAAAAATTCCGAAAGAATGAAAATTTCACATTTGCTTGAATTTATTACTAACTGACATCACAGTTCCAGCAATTCATAAATTTCCACACTGGTCAGCGAGCTGTGACCTGCAGGGAAAATGTTATGCTGACCTCACCGCAACAGCACTGCTAAAATCTAGACGACACAGAGTTACCAGTATTTTAGCAATGGCATTTAGATGGAGTCAACTAGTTAAAAAACTAGTGTGATACTCAAAGGTAAATGTTGGAGATGTGGAAAAGAAAATTATTGAGTCCATATGTTCTGGAAAAATACATGGGATAACAGCTGCTTGGGAAAAACGCTGCAGAGACAAAGTATGATACTTACCATCTACATATCTAATGGTTATAAACATTTATTTTATCTTATTGAGACTTGTCGGTAGATCTAAGGAAGCCACAAAGAAGTTTATACTAAGAGAAAGTCTGGTGAAAGAAAAAAATCCAAACAAAATCCCCAAAACTCTACAATGAAGGATTATGGCAATATTTTTAGCATTTACTATCACACGGTCTCTTGGAAACGTAAGAATTTCTATGCTGCCTCAATCAGTAGTTCACCTAGTTTAACACCCTGTTTCTGTCAGCTACGAACTTCAGATGTTCCAAATGAGGGTCAAAAAGCACGACAGAATAACTTTCCCACAGCTTATTCCCAGTTTGTAGCACGAAGAATGTAAGTTTATATTCCTTAGAAAATGTTTATTTCCTCTAGCTTACTATCCCAGTTCTTACTATCCACATAAATATCTGAGCTTCCCTTGCATCTTATATGCTACATCACGACAGTACCGAGGGAGGACCCCCGTTTCCCAGGATTACCACTGGATCCTTTTAAAAGAAAATCTGCTTCCTTCCAGCTCTACAGTTCAGCAGCTAAATATTTGTGTGCACATGTGACTTTTCTTTCATTCGCGATCCAGGTATTCCATTTTGCAGTTCCATTCTGCGCCTACACACCCAGCTTTACTGACTTGGTGGTAATGAAACCAGCTCCTCTTGTGGGGTTTGGGTTTTTACTGAACTTCACACAATAAATTCAGTGGGATTAGTCCTACGGAGCTATTCCGTTCCGTCTGTCCCAAAGGCACAAGAAGAGAAAACGGGTGCCGGTGCCTAGTCACGCCTGAGCACCCTTTAGCCCATCTCTAGAACACTGCAGGGAGTGTGAAGGAGACTCAAGACCTCCCACGCCAGGAAGCCACGCAGCATCACCACTGCGGGGGCTCTCTTCTGAGGGCACACCGACAATCATCAATCAGTCAAACACCACCATCAGAACAGTCTTTGGGGACAGGGGGAGAGAACCACCCTCATGAGCTCCTGGACATACACAAAGAGGGTGAGAAGGAACTGTGGCCCACTTGCTCCCACAAGGCAAACCCCAGAGATGCAGAGAGCAGGAGCACCCAGTCTATGCTCCAGCAGTGCTGAGAGTCCCTGTGCGCACAGCTGACCCCAGCCCTCACTGCGGGGCTGAGCAGCCCGCTCCCCTTTCCGGAAGGTTTATGCATGTTTAATTATAGGCACATGCCAGGAGAGAGCTCGGCGTTGAGTTTCCTCCTTTCTTGCCTGGTTATATTTGCAATACTTAATGTTCTGTCATTGAT
Organism: Buceros rhinoceros silvestris; assembly: GCF_000710305.1. Classification (NCBI taxonomy): domain Eukaryota; kingdom Metazoa; phylum Chordata; class Aves; order Bucerotiformes; family Bucerotidae; genus Buceros; species Buceros rhinoceros. The sequence goes on from NW_010399612.1 coordinate 42,647, forward strand.
CACATGCATCTGAGCCAGCTGCAGCTACAAGGTCCTGCAGATTCACTTGGATGCAGAGACAGTAAAACTAGAAATGCTCAGGCCACCGGTGCAACTCAGTGAATATGTTTGTCAAGACAGAAAGAAAGAATTAGTGCACTGGAGACTAACCTTTCAGGAACAACACAGGTTTACCCTGAGCATTAATTCTGAAAGGAATGAAGTTGTGGCTTCAGTTCCGTCTTTAATAGTATTCATCATAAAAGCGCTACAGATAATATCCCATAATCAGTGATTTCTGATCAGGAGAGTCCAATAAGCAATTTTCAGCATATGCTGGAACTAAGCTACGGCTGTAATCTGAAAAAACCAAACAAAACAATGCGCCAGTCCACATACATCAACAGAAAACACCGGCAAAACCAGTTTAAATATTTTGCCTGTTGAGCTATTTGAGCGCCTAGCCACATCTTCCACTAAAACCAGCAGCCAAAGCCTCCTGCGCTGCTTTGGAGCGCTCACATTTAGAGTTTTCTTAGTATGTACAAAACACAACCTTTTATTGTTGCTTAGCAGTGATGACTCCCTCACTACCGGTCTCGGTCCAGAAACATTAAAGTATTCCAATTTAATGCAAATCAAGTTTTTATCTGTTTGTTGGAAAAACTGTTGAAAAAACCCATATTGAATTGAACTCAGTTCAGC
>NW_010399612.1:43449-53898 GCF_000710305.1 Buceros rhinoceros silvestris
GCAGGAAAGTTCAATTTTACACCCCCTCTTTAAAATTAGTGTATATGTTTATTATTAATTTCTGAATCACACCATGCGCTCTTTCCTACAGTAATTGCTAACTGGAGTCAACAGCAGTCCTGTCATCCATTTTAATGGGCTGGGATCACGCCACGAGACACAAAATAAAGATACTTCTTGTTTCAAAATGCTTAGGATCAAAACAAGAAAAACACAAGAGACACACTGGGAAACCCAGAGGGACGCATGACTAGGAATTTAATTTCTCATTTATTGCTAATATTATTGTTGACTTGCTTGTTAATGTAACATAGCACTTACATGAAGGGATCTGTGTCAGAGTGACCCGCTAATGATGATTTGTATCTGCTGCCAGGATAGGCAGACAGAGAAGAGACTATTTTGGTGATGTTCAGGGGCTATTTCCCTGTCATTTAGGGGATTTAAAGCTCTAAGCAGTTACAGACTTGTTTATTTTTTAATAATTAGAGCTAGCTGAATTGTATGTAAGTCAAAGACAACACAGGCAGGATACAAGGCCTCTGCTATCTGTAGTGCAACCGCAGCACAAAGGCGCGAGCTACAGGGCTGGTTTTCCTGCCACCCTCCCCGGGTGCAGAGGGTGGAGGAGCCTCCTGATTTCCCGTGCAATGCCCAGCCAGCACAGCACTGTCCCTCTGCAGGTAAAGGCAGCTGCTCGTCACCAAAGCGAACCAAAGGACAGTATTTCCGAAGTCGCAGCTCTCTGAGTGTGTGTGACTGCTGTTCACTCCTCAAGCAGGAGTGACCAGACCTCCCTGCTGCACTTTTTATGGACGGCTGCATCAGGCGCTGTCTCTAGCTGTGTGCTTGGCCGTGTGCTCACAGAGCAACAGAAACAGTCTGCTGGAATTGAGCTGCCCCAGGAGCACACCCTGGAGCAAGGCGCTCCCAGCTTATAAATACATTTTTTGTGCCATGCTGACACACCATGTTGGCTTCCAGGTTAGCATGGCCAGCGCTGTGAAGACCTGGCAGGGAACCAACAGCAGTTGGGGAAGGGGCCATCAGGGAGAAGAGGGAGAAACCTCAACTTAGCATAACTAAACTGGATGCAAAATTGGATCTAGTGAAGCCACAACTACCTAGCAAAAAACCCAAACCAACCAAACAAACAAAAAAAAAAAACCAAACCAAAACAACGAAGGCCTACAGAGGATAGATACATCTTGTCTGAAGAACAAGCAACGGGCAGTGGCAAATGCCCTCTTTACCCAGAGCAAGCTGCTCTCCCCCGGAGGGCTCATCAGCGCAGCGGCAGTAGCAAACCTCCCCCAGGGTACGCAAGCCTACAAGAGGCGCAGGGCTACATCTCCAGCCCAAGCCAGTCAAAACGCCTTCCAACAAATTTATTCTTCATTAGGGGTCACTGATCGCGACTGCATGACAAAAAGCACGGGGGGAATACATACTTAGAAATGTCAATTTGTGAGACAAGGAAAAACCAGCTGCTTGTAATGGCAGGCATGGACGGATGCACAGGGAAGACTGCCCTAACACCGGTCTGGTTGGGGTTTTGTCTGGTTGTTTTTCAAAATGCTATACTTACTATGCCATGTAGGAAGGAAACTGGTATCACTGCCTGCTGAAATCGGTAACCCTTTACTACAGCAAACATTCGTGGAGACAAGCGTCCAGGCAGAATAGGCTGATTAAAATAGACAGAACACAATTTAAAATATTTGAGGGGCAGCGAAACAACTGCTGCTTTTAATCACGGGTGATGTTTACATCTGTGCAAGTGGGTATAAAATTCTTCCATTATCAAGGCAAAGCAGTGAGGAACCAAGCCTGTGGCTTGCACTGCGACAGCAATCAGGTTACCCCGCTCCCATCCCTGGCCTCCGCTATGTCTGTGAGAGCCTGCACCAGCAACAAATCAATAACTCTCTAGTCTGCACATCCGGGTGTTTTGTTTCTTTTTAAATTAAGATCATAGAGAAACCCTCACACATCTATAGCAAACACTGGAAGGAGAACCATGCAACAGATACTATTCAGGCCCTTGCAAAACAGATGCAAACCAACAGTGTTTCTGGCCGTGCTTTCCCTGCCTGGGCTGGTGTTTTACCCACTCCATCTCTGACTATTTAGACTACAAGCTCGTCAGGCCAGGGACCACCTACCGTGTGCATGTTCCTACAGCCTCTGGAACAAGGCTTCCATTTTTGCTGGTTCTCCTTAGGCTAGACTACAATAAATATGATTATTTTAACAATAGCACACATTAATAATCGTTAATGCATTGCTTGAATTTTCCTTTGAAATGCAAGCTGTGCTCTCCTCCCTCCCAGCAGTTTAATTGCTGGCTGAACTTTCCTCAGTTAACTGGAGGTGCCATTGGTAAGATTTTTTCCATTATCAGCGCTTCTAATCTTTGAGTAATTTCAAGCAAATACATCTTTCTCTGTGACTGCAAATGAGCCCAACTGTTGGGGGAGGGGGAGGTTCTTCATGTTGGTTTTGGGTTTGTTTGTTGCTTTTTTTTTTTTTCACTTTTCTGAACTTCTAAGTTGTTTTCTCACGGCAGCAATCTGTCCTGGCAGCAGTAGTGCAGACATGACATAACGCTGGCTGTTAATAGCTACCTAACCCTGACTATCAGCTCTCCCCGTTTCGGTGATCTCCCTCAGACCCTCTTGTGTCTACCAAACTTACTGTGCTTCCAGGCTGGTCCTAAGCCACAGCTCAGTATAAGGCAACCAGCTCCTTCCAAAGCCCAAGGACTCCAAAACGGTGCTCTAGCTCGGTTAAGCGCACCAAGCTGTCTGCTCTTTCACAGGCATCTTCAAGTTCCTGGAGCTGTGGGAGGCCACACCGTTCTCGGCTTTCCAGCACGTCGCTGCGGGAGCGGGTCCGTGCCGGCAGCACAGAGAAGCGTGCGGAGGTGTTGGGGAGGATGGTGGGGAACAGCTGCCTGGTGCAGAGCGATCACCTTTCTGGGCAGGCATCGCTGGCCTGAAAAATCTGCGTATGTGTTATGAACTTCGCTGGCATGCCGAGGAAAGGAGAGTCAACGAGCACCGCCCTGGCCCTGAAAATAACCCCACTGCCAGGGCTGCTGGTTGGCATCCGGCTACCGAGCGCCTGCGAAAGAGCGCAGCAGTGTCACAGGGCTGGCTGGGTCCGTCCACAACCTCCCGTCAGGGCACAAGGCTCTGTCATGCCCATCTGTGCCAGCGGCCAGCTGTACACTATAAAGAGGAAAGACCAGGACCCTCAAGAAAAAAAAAATTCCAGCATTTCAGCTGCCTGTTCAGGTTTTAAAGAACTTTGAAGAATCTTCCTCACACAAAGAATTCTTCTTATCTTACTCCACATCAAACATGACTATTTATAGGAGTGGCATGTATGACAGAGGGACTGAGGGGCCCCACCACGGACCAAAAGTCCCCGTGCTAAGCACAGCACAAACAGAGCAAAGAGATGATCCTTTCCCCAAAGAGCTTACATATAAGCATAAAATGGAAAAATCTCATTACTGACAGATTAACGTCAATCTGTCAGAGCAACCATTCCTATTAGGAGTGTCTTGTACAGAAAAGCAGTACAGGGCCTGTATAATTAGCCAAGGATAGTTAACATGATGCAAAAATCAAACAGTTAAAATTAAAGACTCACCTCCATGTAAGAGATTAAAAATGGTGAGCGTGACACGAGCACACAGAAACATTTTAAACAGAACGTGTATGGGTAACTCCCACTGAAGAGGCCAATAGATGGATTTCTTTTGTGAACATCATAAAAACATGCAACATATAAGTCCTTAGAACTGTTATTTTTAAATAACATCTGCGGATCTTCCTCCTTCAGCCCAGTTTAGTAGTTTTAATACTAATGCTACAAAAATAAATAAATCACTGACAAGCTCTGGGTTAGGGTTTTTTGCATATTAGTGCTACCTTAGATGTATTTGTGAAAAGATTTTCCTCAAATTAGTGCTTCTTTTGCTTGATCATCTCTAATTCAGTTATTAAATATTCGCCAAACACCGTGCTCAACTTCCTGAGTCACACAGCTTTCGTGATTACAAGAATTTAGTACAGAAAAGGTCATAAGAATTTGTTCTGCACGTACAAACTGCATCCGCACGCTAGGCTTACAACAGCCCAGGGACGATTTCATACCACTCTCGTTCAATCTCACAGTGGCCATCTGAGGTGGAGAAGCCTTTTGATATTCAATACAATATTTGATAGTGCCAGCACTTTGACAGTATCTAAGTGTGTGTCCAGAAACACAGAAAGAAGCTTGAGGAAAAAAGTTCTTATGTCCTCACCTGGTGTAAATGAGCACGTACTTGTGCATGCCTGTGGAAATCACACCGATTTACACCAGGTAAACATCTGGCTCTCTTCCAAGGGTAAGGACTCACTGCCCAAGGGCAAGAAACAGCCCATGATGTTATTTCACATGGGCACATGCTTTTCCCTGCATTATTACTAGGTAACTCCCACGTGGCTTCTCCTGCCCTCAGGAAGGGAAGATTCTGACCTCAACTTCAAATGAAATTATTCAGAGTGAAACTACCTTGACCATAAAATGTTCAGATTCCCCACTAGGGCCCAAAGCTCTACTGCTGTACCACCAATGCCGGACTTGAGCATCAGGACTTCTGAATTTTCACATATTTATTGTGACCGGTGCTGCTACTTACTCCTGTTACATGATCACCAGGATACACACAGAGTTCAGGTCGAATCCTGTAGTCCTGACACTAAAAACCACCCCAATCACCCACAATTCGGTTTCAGTACTGCATTAAGCCCTTCATTACAGTCTTATGCAGGAGATGTCTAAAAGCAAACATGACAGCAGCAAGCAAGCTCTTTTGTACTGAAATGTATATCAATATACATTTTCAGTAGTAGAAAAACAAGGCAACCCTTCCAAAGTGCTTGTTGACCAATGGGATGGAACGAGCGTGCTCAATATGAGAAGAGTGAATTAACTGAAAGCACACGACAGAACCAACGGAGCGATTACATTTCTCTGAAAATTAAGATTTGCCTGATTTTGAAATTGCAGCCATTGGTACTTAAAGAAATCTATTTATGGCTTATGCACTGCTTTAAGAAACTTCTGAGGATGGAGAAGCTGCTCCTGTTCTCAGACAGTTAATGCATCATACCAGAAAATGCCTATTTTTGATGTTTTTCATCGACACACACTGATATACATTATGCCATTTGAAGAAATGGCAGCTTTGTCTGTACTTAATAACTACAAGGCGTGGGTATGAAATAGCTAAAGCATAAAACCCTAAGGACAAGGCTTCATTGTGAGCATTAAATAATTATTACAATGCAAAATCAGTCAGAGTACTATCTCTGTTTTACTTCAAGCAATATGAGGTCTGGTCCGAGCTGAATTTACTCCAGTTACGATGGCATTTCACACCGTATTTTTTGCTTATAATTAAAGGGTCAAAATCCATTTTACTTTTTTAACCAACCAAGTTTCATTTATTCAATCCAGTTTCTGATAATAAGTTTTAGATTTAAACTTGCCCTAGTTTTATTTGTAAGTGTATCTGAATTTGTTTCTTCTTACGTAAAAAGCTCTTTACCATAAGAAACTGACTCGCAGAGGAAAAACAGTGGGGTCTCTGTTTGCCTTCCCCCGAAAGTGACAAAAAAATATTACTAGGAATTTTGAAATTAATAATTCTGAGAGGAAAATATTGTTCTTTTAACTATCATTATAATTTTTACACAATGGTGGATGCAACATAGCATCTTGCAGCTGGCACTACACTTTCAAGGAATGCTTATATTTAAATTCAGTCAGCTTCTATATTTGCCAAAAGAAAACTGGTACATAAATTCTCCTTGGTAGAGGAGCTATGGAAATGATTCATAAAAAATGCTGCATTAAATTGAAAGTTAGCATTAAGAAAGCTGTTAGACACCTATCTGATTATTATTTATACTGAGTAGCACCTCCGGTTCAAATCCAAGAGCAGAACGTTGCTGGGCTAGATAAAAAAATGAGTAAATAAATGAATAAACACACTGTATCAGGCCCAACTGGCAGGGCCAGCAGGGCTCATTGCCTCCCACTTCTGCCACAGCTATAGAACAAAAAAGCCCACACCCCAAAACAAGGCAAAAAAAAAAAATCCTGTTGGGGTCTGTCACGTGTGGCCCACCACCCAAAGCCTCTACTGAGGGTCCTCCCCTCCCACAGCACAGGACCTTTCCTTGAGGAAACACTTGTTCTTCTTCCTCGAGTGTATGCAGATCCAAGCTGACGACAGCTGAGATATATGTCATCCGAATGGGCTCTGTCAGAACTGGGCAAAACACGGCAACGTTAGAAAGCATTCATCAAAGATATGACAGGGCTTTCAAATTATGCTGCCTTTCAACCCACTGCTTAATAAAAACGTGTAAAGTGATAGAACACTTCACCTCATCAACATCGCGAGCAGCAACAGACGTTCTCTGGGAGCAGCTATTCAGCACCCCTAGGCTTTCATTTCTCACCGCAGGGTACCGGTCCCTCCTGCCCCAGGCTCGCCACGCTCACACACCTGGGCGTTCATTTTTTGTCTCACCACACCGCCTCACTTCAGCCTCCACCACAGTCCTGGTACCTTCAGTTATGAATCAAGAGGGCAACGCTGTAAAATAAACTCACCGCTCACACGCCCCTCCCTTGCCGATTTCTCCCAGAGCTCCTAATAAACCCCATTATGTTCACACACACACAGACACACACACACGTCAGGCGCGCGCACACACACACACACGTGCACGCACTCTTCATTAGGCGCAGTGGCTTTGTAGTCAAGGTAGTGTATCAGAGCCCAGAACGGAATTTTTAACTCATATAATAAACAATTATTCCTTTTGCAAGAAATTAATCTAAGCCTTCATTTTCAACAAGTTCCTGATTTTGCATGGGCTCTCCAGGGGTATTCAGACCAAACCGTGCACGGCGCCGGTGTTCAGCCCCAGCTGCCCGAAGGGACCTCCGGCAGAGCAGCAGCTACCCAGACAACAGGATCGCTGGGCAAATGGTGCAGAGCGGGCTGGGTCTCTCACGCAGGCAGCATCCTCATATCCACAACCCTGCTTTGGAGGGAATGCCATTAAAAATAACCCATGAGCTCATTTCAGTCTTCCATGGCCACACAGTTTTGCCTGAGAGTGGTCTTTTATTTAAATTCAGTATGTGAAATAAAATAACCACCCTGCTAGTTTTCAGTACAATGTGTATTCCTGTCTTATGACACCCCCAAATGGAACAGTAACAATATATGCAAAAATGCTTGTCAGCACTCTCCCAACTGCAGTGGCTATGGGCCAGATTTTTCATGATGCCATTTCCCAGAGAAGCTGGTTTTCAGGCCAGAATCTCACCTCATCTGTGCTGAAGAAAAGTCAGCGGAGCTGCACTGGTGAATCTGGCTTTAAGTGCAACCTACTATCACGTTTTCGTCCAGACAATTTTGTTCTGTGTTTCAGCATCATTCTTCTTAACAACCTGCAAGACAATTTTCTTCAAAGAAAGCTCTTATTAGGCTTTGTATCTACAACCTTAGGTTATCTTTTATAGTTTAATCTACACAAGCTTAGAAATCCAGTTTTGCCTGTGGTAGCCAGCCCACCGATTCATTCACTTGTCCAGTATAACTTCCAATTCTCACAAGCAATTTGACATTTGCGAGTATGTCACACTGAATGTTACGGAGTCTAGTGCTGCAAAAATAATGAGACCTGGAATTACACACAGCATGGCAAGTCTGCTCATTTAACCAAGAATTTTCAGGTAATTTAGATGTTTCGATAACAGGCATACTGCAAGCCAACCTGTCATATTACTTCTGTCACATAAATGTCACGTGCTCGTCTCCTAGCTTGCACACATGCCGTCTCTCAGACTCTCATCGAACCTTCCCTGACTCACAGGATACGTAAGCAAAATACATTACTTTTAATGGATGGTTTCATAAACAGCAGAGCCCTCCAGCCACTAAATAATGCTCTCAAGTCATTTACTAAAGTTTGTAATTTTTTAATAGGGGATATATAAATCTTCCTTGATGGGAAAGACAGAAGAAACCTGGGTCAAACTGGCCCGCTAGAGGCACAGAGCTGGACTCTGCTTCCTGGTAACTTCTGTCATGAGCAGGTGAGGAGAGAGGTGTCCTGCCTTTCCTCCTCAGTCCTGCATGAGAAAAGCCCCTTGCTCGGCTGTCCTGGAGTCAAATGCCAGCGCAGGCTGGACAGCTACCACCTGTGGCTGCCCCTTACAACCCACTGCTGGGGGTTAGGACACTTGTCACCAGCTCCTGAGGAGTGGACTGGCCACAGCACGTCTTGTGCATGTCTGCTGCTGAGAAAATTACTTCCTGAGCAAATATCTGATATTTCCTGAGAAGACAACTTCCTGGGCAAAAGTGGTCCATGAGGTGGTAGGGAGCAGTGACCACAGGAATGGCAGAGGCAGGAGTCACCGTGGCAGGGCAGCAAGCTCCCACTCCTGCTGGCAACGGGGGAGGAGGCACCTCGCCCCAGGTGCCCGTGGCAGGACCAGGGCTCCTGGCACCAATGATGCTGCAGGTGATGGCATCATAAATAACACAAATCCTAACAGATCATAAAGCACACTGTTTATGGAATGTGAAGAATTTATGAAACCTCATGTGTTTATATGAAATCATAAATAAACATAAAAAATTAAAAAGCCAGCCACCCAGCTCTGGCAGAGCAGAGAGCAGTCTGGCCTGGCCACACCCACGCAGTGATGGATGCCTGTCCCGACTCAGCAGACACAATTTCTCTCCCACTTTCTCCTCCTTCACCTACTGGCTAAATCACGGCATGCCCCAGTGGGTGGGAGCAGAGACGGGCTGCCCGTGCATAGCTCAGCACCCGCCCTAGAAACGTGACTTCACAACTGTTCCCATGGCCCAAGTTAGCAACCTGTAACAATATCTCAAACCCCTCTTACTGCTGTATTTAAAGTTAGCTTTGCTTCTTACTGCTTTTATTTCTGCAGTTAATCTGCAGCTTGTAGCCAGTGAACTCTCAAGCCTTACAGCATGCTACAGTACGGGGTTAACCCGCGGTATCTCCATAAATTACGTGAATGCCTAATTCAAAGAAAAATGAGCAGCTACAGGAAAGCCAGTCTGAAAGCAGATTGTAAACACCGCATTGCTTTCAGCAAGTTCGATTCACTTCCAATTCTCATCTGATATTTTTATAGATTTAATGAATCTGTCAGGTTGGTACCATGCAATGGGATAAGTGAGCAGTCAGCTTTGCTGTTCCGGCTTTTTTTTCATGTTTCCAATTAAAAGCAACGACAACAACAAAAAAAACCCCAACCCAAAAAACCCACCCAGTTAATGGGAAACATTAAAATGTAAGAATGTAACAGCTTTTAAACATATGGGAGCTTTCATGTGAGCAAGAATTTTCCCTGGAAAAGATTGAGGTGAGCTCACAACTTTCAATCAATGATCTCTCTATTTATGAAAAACTAGAATTTGGTTAAGGTTATCACATAACAGGTGAATTTACACAACACTGAGACTGGCTTTACCAGAATGAATTATTGATGTCTTACTTTCATAAGTGAATGACTTGCAAAAACCAGCACAGAGTACGTGTCACTGCTGCAAGCTCTGCAGACTTAATGCAGCGGTGGGAAAGCCAGATGAATTTTTTCTCTGAACTGCACATCAACGACAACAAGACTGTAAAGGACACGGTTACTTGGGAAATGGATCCGTCTCTAAAATGTTAAAGACAATTTCTGTACCTGAACCCCCTTGATAATTTATGTGGCCTTATAGCTGGTTTTCCTGTTTTCATAAGTTTTTCTTTGCCCCGCTGACAGGAGCTGAACATCTATTTCGGTGGAGCTCTGCCAGTTTACACAAGCTGAGGATGTGGCCTGTATTTTTAAAAAGGGAGGTCCTTTCCACTGTTCTGCCATCTGCCAAGCTCTACTTTAAGCTAATTGAATAACGTCAAGTTCTAGCATTAGTTTTCCATTTCTAGAACCCTAAAGGTACCTAGCAAGTCTGGCTTCAGGAGAACTGAGCCACAGATTAAAGGTGCTGATGATGGGGAACGTCCTTTTCAAAGTCAGGAAACATCCTGACAGTTTGGACACTCGCTGTGGTTTCCACCCGAAGTGAGTTTGTGTAAGATCTGTGAATATGAGCAAACAATCCTACCCACTTGGAGCTACTGGGGAACAGCCCTCAAGAACCTGTTGTTTCAGCTGTGTCAGTCACTAGGTGGGACAGCACGGGGAACCACCTGTGTGAGGCCCCACGGCAGACTGAGGGCTGCAGACAGCTTGCTCCTGATAAACAGTGAGGCTATTTATCGTGTCGCACTCTTCCTCCCTTCGGCAGTCCTCGCCCTGCCAACCTTGCCTACCCTT